>NW_020528235.1:0-62135 GCF_003368295.1 Carassius auratus | reverse complement strand
AGTAATTAAATAAAAGGGTGCCGTTAATTGTGGCCAATGTGTATTAGAGAAAAACATTTATTTAATAATTATATTTCTCCCCATTTGTAATTATTATTATCCAATGAAAGTTTTGATTTTTGTGATTTAAAAAAAAATAAAAGATCAAAAGGATTAACAATGCAGATTAATTTCCACAGCCTTCTTTGATTTATTACATCATATATTGCCATGACTGTATTTCTCTCCTGATTCAGAAAAATGACTTTTCACCGGAGAAAGCAGTATCATGAATAGATGACTGCAGCTTTTCACTTCATGGGGCATTAACTGATGGACTAGAGTGATTGTTTGATTTTTATCAGCTGTTTGGACTATCTTTCTGACGGCACCCATTCACTGCAGAGGATCCACTGGTGAGCAAGTGATGGAATGCTAAACTACATCCAGATCTCTTCTGATGAAGAAACAAACTCATCTACATCTTGGATGGCCAGAATGCGAATAAAATTTTCAGTGATTTTGGTCAAACTTTCCTTTAAAAGTATGGATGTTTTAGGGAGGTTTGGCAGGACTGGTGTCTGATTTGGCTCCGTCTCTGTGACTGTGCATGGAGGCACAGATATACCCTCCACGACCAGATAACAGCAGACCGCTCGTTCTAATGACACACGGGCTATAACTTCTCAGGTGGCACATAATTGTATCCACTTCCTTACAGGCCTTTCCTGGCTGATAAGTGGTACTCACTCTCAAACATATACTTCAGCCCACTGGGGACTGTGGCAATCATCACTGTGGGTTTTACTGTCAGCATACTTTCAGGTATTCAGGAGACTTTCTGATAGGTGAAGCACCCTGCTGTCATTGTTCAAAGTAACTGATGTTTTCTAAATTTGTCTCTAAGGCGGCAGACAGATGAAAGTTCAGTCTGGGCTTATGCTCTCAAAAGAAGACCTCACCTTCTACAAAGCCTACAATGTACTCAAAGCAAAAGTGAGCATATTCTTTAATGCATATATATAAATACACATGTAGAACTAGACAGACATACTCACACTATTCCCATCTTTTTTTTATCATTGTCAATTATTTGCACAAAAAGGTTTCTAGTAACACAGGAAATTTTGACCTGGTGCAGGAGCTAGAGAAATCCTTTGGAAAAAACAACTTTGCTTTCTGTGATGTAGAGCTGTCTACACAAAGACCTGCTAAGAACATCATGAACTTACATAGAAATACTTCATTGTCATTACAAATAACTGCCTATTGTATCGAACAAGGTAAGTAAAAATAGATATTTAAGTATGAATCTGTTCAACATTCAGACATTCAAATGATTTAACTTTTGACACATATACAGTCTGGCAGAAACACCGATTAATGCTCTGGTTCATAGTAGCGTTTCTTCATCGCTCTGTATTTCCTGAGGAAGTAGAGCGCCTCGAGTTCTTTGATCACATAGTCTCCACGGTCAACCAGCTTTTTGATTTTCTCAGGATCGGTGATATCTTTGTTCTTCATGAATGCTGTTTTCAGACGCTCCCTGAAGTATGTAGTGCCTTTGGGATATTTCCCGTCCAAGATAAAGAAGCTGTAGAAAAGAGATGCATTACCCAAGCAATGGATAGTCATCAGTATAATTTTACATTTCTTTCGGGACTCTGCTGCCATGCAATGTTATGTCCAATAAAGGATGACATAAAATACCACTGGATAACATTTCATAGGAAAGAACAGAAGTAAAAAGGAAACTGACAGACAATGATGCTTACATTTTTGTACAATCTTATAACTTCTCCTCTCAGTGGATTACTCATTTTAATTTATCTCTCTTTCCTCCTGTGAATAAACCTCAAACAGACAGAGAACAAACAATAATGCTCCACAATTTGATGCCTATTGTATTCAGTAGCATGCAACGCCAAATTAACACAATAAATGCGTACTAAGATTATCCTAGAATATGTAATTATCATATTATTGTATTGTCATACTTTATCGTTTATTTAGGTGCTAAACGACGATTTATTGACTGGATAAAGTCACCCTCAACTGGGCAGTAAAGTTTCATGTAAGAAATATGGTTTATGGCAGTGTTTGCTCACCTACAAGATCATAACAGAGGTGATTCCCAGGACGTGCGGGGAAAACGCCATGATATGGATGCTTTCCAAAATATAAGTCCTGTAGCGTGATGGCGTGTCAAAATAAAAGCCAGGTTCCGTCTTTGCATTTCTTTCAAAATAAAAGTCCCATTGTAGCTTGTATTTTAACTGGAGAAAACATTGTATTTTCACAGAATTGTATTATATTAGAGCTTTACAGCAATAACTTGAGATCGCAGACAAGATTATTTCAAAACATATTGTTATCATTTTATTGAACAGTATCCATAATATCCACAAAATATGCTCTGGCAGCATATTCCTATACAAAATATTGTCCTATATAACCCCAATCAACATAAAAATATATACTGATTTACATTTTTAAACACCCCTCTTCATACTTAAAATATAAATAGACTTTAATCCTTTTCTTGGAATATTCTCTGCATTCATTCATATAGTGTTCATCAAGTGCTTCAGTGCATGTTCCCAACAGTTTTCCAGATGAATTCAGCTCTTCTTCCTATACAGAAGCAGGTAGGCTGTCTCTCTAAAAACAGCAAATTTAGAATTAAAATCTGGAAGATGTCTTGGAAGAAATTATTTAAAAGGTCTGCATTTATGTTTTGCTTTCATGTGAAGTGCATGTGAGAAGCTATGTAAGTTTAGGGTTATTGATGTTTAACGTACCCATAGCGCTGACGGTACCCTCCATATGTGCCCTGCACATCTGCCCATGTGGACTGAGATAAACAAAATAATTGCATGTAAGTATCTTTTACATAACACTCATAACTATTTCAGATACTATGAATCGGTCTGTCACTATTTCTTACTGGTCGCACGCAGCTGTCATCAGCATAATACCACATCTTTTCCTGATTTGGTCTGATGAAAGCAGTGTAGTGACCAGACACAGTAGTTCCCTTATGCACAACTACTGCATAGAGACTGTAATGCTCATCAGAACTGAGACAATCAGCCTAAAACAAGCATACAACAAATCAAGCATATATGGCAATATTATTTTGACTGCATGATACTTTACTAAATATATACTAAACATACTTCTGATTTTCCTGCAGAAAAAATGCCAGTGCTAAACGTTTCAGGGAAGGCGACTTTGTTGTAGAGTTTCCTTGGGAGGCCATCATCGTTTCTGAATCTTTTCAAGTGGACACACAGAATCGGAGGCAATGAGACGAGTTTCGACTCCTAAATGAAAATGTCAGAAAATCAGAACAATCCACTCACAATGCATTGCACAATGTCCTGAAATCAGTTAAATTCTTACTTGAGTTTGCTATATCACCACATGAAATCAATTAAACTATCAGAAATGTAATTGTTAACGATTAAACTGTTAGATAATGCTTTACAATAACAAATGAAGCACACACATAAGTGGATGGCTGCCTTTTTTCACACTTGTCACAGTAAACCTTCTCACTGTCCACCAGCTTTTGTAGCTGGAAAAAAGAGTTGATGCAGTTTTCCTGAAGAACATAAGAAGGAAGAATTATGTATGATTTGCTCAAGATCATATATATTATCTACTATGTATATTACTTATGCACATTGATTAAAATTATATATTGATTCAAGAATGCTGGTAAACAAACATTTGCTGGTAGCCATTGACCTCTTTCAAGATACCATTGATGATGGTTTAGTGTGCTTACCAAGGAGTTTTCCCTTTCACAGATCGCCAAAGGAAGGCTAAAAAGAGAGTTGGGCATTCGTTGGATGAATTTGCAATTTAAACACCCCACCTGGGTCTCAACCTTTATTTCAAAGAGACTGCTGATTTCCTGAGCCTGAGAGAGTAAAACACAGAGTTTAACAGAATTTATCATTCCCATTACAACACATTCTTAACATAGGTGCATTGATTTTTAATGAAAACCCACCAGAACAGCATCAGCTATCTGCTTCTGACTGAGACTGAGGATGATGTGGAATATTTCATCTGCATCCTGCTCAGTCCATCCTACACCACAATGACACAACCGAGCAACATAATACGTACAAGATTTCCATAAGTATAAGATGTTACTGTGAAATGTCACATACGTTGGATGGCTTGGCGGTAGAGGCAGTTGAGGAAGTCTTTGTATGGAGCAGGATATGATTTGCCCCTCATGGCTTCCAGGATATTCTTCAACTGCAGTGGGACATTACTCTTATCAGTCCTATCTGATGGATGCCATCTTTGAAGGAAAAATTGAACCAAAAATTTGCTGAAAATGTACTACATCCGAGAAGTAAATGAGCTTGTTTCTTCTTCAAAAAAGTTTTGGAGAAATGTAGCAGTGCATCATTTGTTCACCAATGGATCCTCTGCAGTAAATGGGTGCCGTCAGAATGAGAGTACAAGCTGTTTTTGATTTTGATGCAAGGACAGGGGATGGATTTTTTTCGTTTGTTTTTTTTTTTTTTACTGGAGGAAGTGTTTCTTTATGCATTATAGAGTTCTAATGCCTTAATGATGGATTTGTTTCTTACAAACATACAGCTTTTCACTTCGCAAGATGTTAACTGATGGACTGGAGTCATGAGGATTACTTATGAATTATTGTGAGGTTTTTATCAGCTGTTTGGTCTCTCATTCTGACGGTACCCATTCACCGCAGAGGACTGGTGAGCTATTGATGGAATGCTACATTTGTTCAAATCCATTCTGATGATGGAACAAACTCTTCATCTTTGATGTCCAGAGAATGAGAACATTTTTTAACAAATGAAACATGGCTAGTTTGCAAAGAGTGCATCTTATTTAAACAATAATAGAGGTTTACTTGTTCAGTATGTCCAGTAGTTCAGTGGTGGCAGAAAAGGACTGAAGCAAAGCATTTACACAGCAGGACAGCTTGTAGTTTAAAAGTCCCCTCACGTCTGAAACATTAAGATCATTATTAGTTCCAGCATTTCTTGATAAACTTGAACTTAAAAAATGGTTCAAAAGAAATGAAAATGACTGTAGTTACAGTAGCCACCATAGTAGTACCTACCATAATCCATTGGTACAGGGCGTGTGTATAGTAGATAATAAGCCATTTTACTCCAATACTTTCCCATCTACAGACATACACGACTGCAAACGTTTCTCAGTGTTGTCTGGAAACTGTTGTTCTGACGCCGTCGAAATAAAACTGCGCATGGGTTATAAAAATCAAATGAAATATTCACTCTCTTCAAGATACTTCCGCTCCCGTTGTACTCGTAGCATAACACGCAGTTTCATACAGACATAAACAGAAACAGCTGATGTTACTTCCACTTTCAATTCATGCGTCAGTTTCAGTCACAGATGCGAAACTCACACCCGGTTCAGAATAAATGCATAGGCTAGGTATTATTTTTATTTTTTATAAGTATTACTATTAACAAACAGAATTTAATCACTCTTTTTTTGTAATCAATTGAAATATCAGGAAAATCGAATACTAATTTTACATAGACTATTTATATTTAATGTATTTAAACCAGTGTTATGTTACTATCATTAGCATACTATAATGGATTTTTTAGAATTACATATTTTTTATATTTTGTTTTGACAGTCTTTTTTAAAGAAATGTCTATACTTATTAGTTTTAGTATTCATCTTAAAAATGAGAAATACATCTGAAATAAATAATAATAATAATTAATAATAATGTTTATATATATATATATATATATATATATATATATATATATATATATATATATATATATATATATATATATATATATATATATAATTTTGGTATTATTTAATAATAACTGTTTTTCTTTTAATCTGTACATTCTTAATAAAAGTGCATTTTAAAAGTACATATTAATAATAATACTGTGTCTGCCGCACAGGTCCAGATCCACAGGAGCTCATACACTCAAAATCATATTTACACATGTTATAATAAAATTACATTTTATGTGCATGAAATATTTCTCTTCAAGATATACCATCCATTTTAAATAGGTTATCAGTAGTTTGATATACAGTAATTCATTGATTTATTTATCTATAATGTAATTGCACCAATAAGTGATGGCCAATCACAGGATGTATTAAGTACAACAAATCTGGGACAGAAACATTGTTTTACAGTTTGTTCAAGGATAACTCCATTAAAACTCTACTGTTTCTGTAATAAGGTCCAAACATGGTGCTCGACGTTTGCTGAAGGAGTTCATGCAGAGAGCAGAGAAATAGCAGAAAATGGCAGTCAATCATAATCAAAGTAATTAATGAGGACACACTGCATAAAAATGGCCAGCGGATCTTACCCGGGTCTATACGGACAAGAAGAACATACAGTAATATTAAAGCCAGAAAAGCTTTGCACAGAGAGATGGATCTGATTCTAATCTGGCTACTGGGAGACCTCGGTATAACAAGCTCATTGTGGATCTCTGTCAATCACAAAACACATCACTGCATTCACCATCTATTATACAATAAATTGACTTCTTCATCAATGATATAGTTATATATTCTGTAAAAAAAAATATGGGAATATAGGCCAAAATATTTTAAATAAAATGTCTTATATTTCTAAGTTCATATTATATTTCTAAGTTTTTATATTTTCCATATTGTATACATTTTAGACTTCCTCAAAATACTATAGTATAAAATCTAAAAGATATTAGCCTTTTCCAGCATAGATAAATGTACACAAACTCCCTTAGGTTAAAAATAAATGGATAAAATAAGGCATATTCAACAGATGTGCGCGTTTTACATTTAAGCACATAATTTATTGATCCTACAGAATGCAAAGATGCTTCCATTAAATAAGGCTGGGGACATCAAAATTACATCTTTAATTCCTCTCTCCTGAAGTGTTCATATATTACATTTTCTTGGTTGTAAGTGATCACAGTTTCCCAAATCTTATCAAATCCGTTAATGAACAGAAAAGACTAAAAAACGAATCAAACTATTGCCGTATCTGTTAAGTCCAATCACTGGCAACTCCAGCATCTGCTGGAAGAAGCTGACCTCTATCAATCAACAATTTCATCAGTCCTTTCCTCCGTCTCCATGTCACCCTCAGTCCATAGTCTTCCTCAGGTGTGTCCTGCACCAGGACACTTGTGTCCTCAGTACATGGAAGAGATTTTCCTTGGTTTGGAGGGAAGAGGAGATGTTGAACACTGGATGGAGATGTGCTGGAACAATGTGGCATTTCTGGCGTCTCTATATTCGGGGGGTCGGGAACTAAGCTTGTGTTCGGTGTGTGAACAGAATCCATAGACGTTCTATTTCCATTTTTACGGATCTGAAGGTTCTTTAAAACTTCTGAACGCCTGGAGGTGGATAGAACACGGGTAGCCATCCTCATCTTCACCCCTTTTCGAGGAAAGTGAGTTCTTCTCGGAGTTTCTCTACACTCCTTGCTATGACCGTCTGAGGAAACCTGCCTGTCATTCTTCGTCCGTGTACTACTAAAATTTTCACGTTGGTGCTGCGAACCTGCTGTGGTTGCCTCAAAGGACAACGGAATATATTTGCATCCCTTTGCTCTTCTAGGCTGAGGAAACCCCAAATCTGGCGCCTTATTTGAGATTCTCGTATGTCTCTGGTTATTTCTCCTCCCTCGGCCACATCCACTAACTGTTGTGGTTTCAAGTGAATTAAACTCCGGAGACACCTACAAACAGACAATATATCAGTTAATAAAATGTCTGCACTCAAAACATTCAAGTAAGGATTGCAAAGCATGCAAATACCCAAGATGTACATGGTGCACCACTTTGCTGTGGTTTTCCTGATATAAATGTCTTGGGTTGAATGGCACTCCGTAGCTGTGGTCCATACTCATGCTTTGGTCCATTAATGGGAGCCTCCACAAACAACAGCTGAGATTTGTGCGGGTTCAGCAGCCTCTTCTTATGTGAATTGCGGGGCATTAGAAGACATGATAAGCTTCAAGGAAGGAAAACAAGATGACATGAGACAGAGAATTACTACTACTGTCAGTTGCCTGCACATTGTATAAGACACACACTACTGACTGCTAACACATTTATGAGTCTCAAACCCCGTAATACTCATTCAAAAATGTCATTCGCATTTTATCATATGTTTTATGCAATGTCCCTCGACATACACTTAGTAAGAGATGGCAGCAGTACTATGAGCTATCAAGAAAGTTCGCACGAGGAAAATGTAAGTTACATGTCATGCAATGAAAACCTTAGCTGATACTCACGCATCGCTTTGTATTTCTTCTTAATCGCATTGTATTTCCTCTTTGGACCGTGTAAATTCAACAAAGAGGCTGATAAACCGTCTAACTGAGGTTCATCCTCGGTTCACAAACTCCGGTTCCTCCCAGAAAAAAATTGATTGAATATTAGTTAGCCTAACAGTAGGTTACCACAAGAGGCGTGGCTTAGTGGCCCAGACGTTGTTTTGATTGGTCGAGTAGGATGGAGCCACACTTTTAAAGTTGCAATATTATTATTTTTTTTTATCCGTGTTACTATTCAGGTGTAAAATTGAAACTAGACCACTGCTGACGCAGCACATAAACTGTGTTACTTTTCTCAGCACATTTTGAAAAGCACTAGATATACTCGTGTGTAATTTACTGAAACAGAATAGGCCTATTCAAATTTTATATAAGAATATTTTCTGTTGAAGAATGTAGAAGATTTCCGCTTCGCAGAATGCAGAATTTATATTTCTGAGCCGCCGATCGCCCCCTAAAGGAACACAACTGACTGTACCACAGAAAACGGCAACACTTTCGACACTTTCCGCTCGATGGCTCCGCCCATGTGTAGCGTCCATTGGGCTACACGCGATCACGTGATAGCGCTGTCCCGCTCTGCGCCAAAATTCAAAATCTCACCAAATGTGCAACAAAAGTCCCTGGACCAGAGTTTTTATTTTAGCCACATCAAAATACCTTTTATCACTCATCACTGCCAGATTAACTCCGATAAACCAAGTCTGCACGGCTGCCATGAGATGAAGGTTTGACCCGCTTCGTATTATATGACATGAGTTTTATTTTGAATGAATTTAGTTAACGTTAGTAGGGTAAGTTAACGTTAGACGAATCACTAGGCCTCACGTCGGATAATAAAGAAAGATCGTTTATACTTCCTTAATTTAGTGCTTTAATTAGATTACCCTACATTTTAAGACGACAACAAGCTCTAATGTGTTTTAAAACGACGATCAACGCGATGAGAGGTCATTGTAACGTTAATAAAATAAAATAACTTTTTCACAATTTTAACCTGCATTGTACGAAGTATTTTGTTTATAATTGATCTAACAAACAATAACAACAGTAAGTTACGCCAGATTGAAAGTAATCGTTTTGTAACGGTATTTTATATTTTAGAACTAAAATCGTCATTCAAAGACGTTAGACAAAAAAGTCGTTTATCAGCTGACGTTCTTCTCGGTATGTTACATTTAGCCAAGATCTTTATATATATATATATATTTATATTTATATATATTTGTATTTTAGATATTGAATGTGTATTTTATATATCCATTTTTATAGACACTTATCAGCTTTTGATTCAAGACTGTTTGTCATTTTATTGTTCGTATGAAGCACTGTTAAGCTGAATAGTTCCTGTATGTGCTGTACTTAAGAAGGAAAAGATGTAAACATGGCATATTATGTGCTTCATATGTTGCAGACAGTCGTCAGACAGGCCTTTTTGCTGTGAGCAAACAATGAGAGAGAGCCCGAGGAGACCCATCATCCTGAAGAGGAGGAAGCTGCCCTTTCAGAAGAGTGAATCTGATGTAGGGTGTGATGAGGCTGATGGGCCACGCTCCAAGACCACCCCAACCCTGTCCACTGCCCGCTGCTTCCCTGATGGCATCCGGATGATGGACCACCCCACCATGCCAGACACTCAGGTGGTGGTGATCCCGAAAGCAGCAGATCTGCAGAGCGTCATCAGTGCCCTGACGGCCAAAGGAAAGGAGTCTGGACCTCAGGGCCGAAACAAGTTCATCCTGCTCAGTGGCAGCACCAGTTTGAAGGAGGAGAAAGCCCTCGGGTGTTTATCTACAGAACCTAGGGATGAGCTTGAGAAAGGTGAGGGACGTGGCTAAGACTTCCTTAAAAACACGTGGATGTTCTCAAAAATGTGTTTTCTGAAATGTCCTTTGTCATGATGTCAGTGAAAAGGGAGACGGAGTGCTTCCCGCTGGATGACAGTCTGACAAACATCCAGTGGCTGGGAAAAATGAGCTCTGATGGGCTTGGATCAGAATCAAACCAAAAATGCACCAACGAAGACAATCCAAATGACTGTCCTCAGGTACACAACATTCAAGTCTCCCTATCCTTTCTTTGAAATGCACGTTATAGGTTAGAGATAACTGGCATGCCATATTGCAAAAGGAAGGTAGAATATAGGGGCACAAATATTTGATTATTCTGTTATAGATAGTGTTGTGGATAATACATCGGTGCATGTTTAAAAAAAATGTTTTAGAATAAGGTAACGCTTTACAACAAGGTTCATTAGTCAGTTAATTTAGTTAACGTGAAATAAGAATGAACAACACTTCTTCAGCATTTTTTAAATCTTAATGTTAATTTCAAGATTTACTAATGCATTATTAAAATCTAAAGATGTGCTTGTTAGGATTTGTTAATGCACTGTGCATTAAGATGAACTAAACTATTTTCATTAACACTAACAAAGAGTAATAAATGTATTGTAAAGTGTTACCTTTAATATTTAATCAAAATGACTTAAGTGGATCTTCTGGTGAAAACGACAGACTGGTGGCATTCTTTAATTGCATTCTTTAAATTTGTTTTTTGCCTTTTAAGCAGTCCAAAGCTCCAGAAAAGGAGAAGGACCCTCTGTCTGAGAGACCACCATATTCCTACATGGCTATGATCCAGTTTGCAATCAACAGCAAGAAGAACCGACGCATGACCCTGAAAGAAATTTACAATTGGATCGAAGACCACTTTCCGTACTTCAGAAATGTTGCCAAACCTGGATGGAAGGTAGTGTATAAAGCCTGCATAGTTTCAGTTTACCTCTCTTGTAAGATATCCGAGTGTGATTAATTTATTTATTTTTGTCAGAATTCTATACGTCATAATCTCTCGCTGCATGACATGTTCGTCCGGGAGACGTCTCCCGATGGCAAGATCTCCTACTGGACGATCAGACCGGAAGCAAACCGCTGTCTCACTTTGGACCAGGTCTACAAGGTGTGTATACCTCATTTTAATCTTAATACAGATCACACACTCACTTCATTATGTGCCAGTCACTTACTGTGCTACTGTGTCCACTTCCTGGCTCATCCCACAGCCTTTGGTTGACCCAGTGACCCCCCCTTGCCCTCAGATCACACAAGTTGGTTTCAAACAAGTAAGACCCCTTTTCCTACTAATTCATCTTTTCATGGCAGATCTACAGGTCGTAAGACAGGGACCAGCCTCTCTACTTCTCCAGGAATCAGTTATTTTATTTCAGGGACAGTCAGACAGAAGGAAGCACGTTCAGTTTGAGATCATCGCTTGTTTTGTTCTTTTAGTCATCTGAGAGTCATCAAAAAGGCAGACAGTATTGAGACTGCAGTTATTTTGAAAGTCTCATTTTGTGCAAAAGTAAAGAAAATCTCTTTTTTTTTCCCGTAGCAACAGAAGAGAGGTCCTCCGGAGCTGAAGAAAGCCATACCCGCCACAGGTGGCACAGGTGAGTGTTGAAAGGCATGAGTGTCTCAGAGTGCATGATGAATTTGTTTCCTGACAGTCGTTTGTCTTTGCTCGCCCTCAGAGAGGAAGATGAAGCCGCTTCTGCCTCGGACAGACTCATACCTGGTTCCCATCCAGCTTCCTCTGGGTCAGTCACTCTTCCTGCCCTCCTCCAGTCCCGCGTCTCTCGCCGTTCCTCCACACGCTCACAGTTCCTCCACTCCCAGCTCCAGCGGTGCGAGCAAGCGGGTCCGGATTGCCCCTAAGGTAATACCTACCCGTTTATATGAGTGGATCTCACAAAAAGGGCTCTAGGTCATATTTCATCAAAAGAAAAGCTATATTCTTAGAAAATAAAACCTAATTTATTCTTTGTGGTGATTCTCAATACTGTAATGTTTTCTTTTTTATGGTATAATTTCAAACACAGTACAACATGCAAGCATTATTTGTAAATACTTTGCTATGCAAGATATATTTATTTATAGTCATTTATCTAAATAATTTTTCCAATAATTATTTGGTTGCATGTGATTTACTCATTAATTTCACATAGGGGAAAAAACTGAATTCTAGCCCTGATGGAAAATCTAGCTAAAACCAGAATTTATTGGTCATTTTTTATCTTTACCTGATTCAAGGTAGTCTAGAGCAGGTGGACTTCCAGATGGTTTTGGTAAACCATTGTAGAGCAGTCAACAGGGGTTTGCATTGCCCTTAATGTAGATCATACTTGCCTGATGAAATTTTACAAATTCTAGCAAAAATGTAGGCATCAGAGCAAACACTATCATTTAATTTGTATTAATTACACTAATACTAGTTGTATTAGATCATGAAAACACTGAATTTCAGCCCCGCAGGAAAATTTAGCTAAAACCACATTCTAATCCTTTTTTTGGGTCATTATAGTCTGATCCAAGTTATTCAACATTGTTGGTTAGCTGGACTTTCACCTGGTTTTGGGCTGGTAGACCACATTTGGTGTATCCAACAAGCCAATTATGTTATTCCAAATCCACCTTATGCTAGCATGATCTTTTTTTCCCAGCACGGAAGTCATAACTTGAGAAATGTGTGTAGAAATAGAGTGAATAGAGCATGTACTGGTTGTTTAATGCTTGTGTGTGTGTGTGTGTTTTGTGAAATGTATCTCAGATTGACGTGAGCTCGGTCATGCTGTGTGCATCCACCTCTCAGGATATAAAGGAGGAGCCTGTGAGTGTGTCTATGACTCCTGAGGTGTCTGCAGCTCCGCCCCCCAAAACCAGACACAGAGAAAACCGCAGCTCCCGCCGCAAACAGCGTCTAGTCCTGCCAGCCACCGAGGAACCCGTCCTGCTCTACCCCGACAGCACTCTCTTTGACTCGGGCGTGGTCTCCGACGTCTCCACCTTCCAAGACACTCACGATCCGGAGCCCCAATCCACCTGTAAACCTGACCCCGACAGCCCAAACAGAGAATATGCTTTTAAAACGCCCATCAAGAGCAGCCACCCTTCCTCATCCACTCCCAGTAAGCTTCCCACAGTTCTGGAGCCCTGGAGGATCACTCCTGTCGGAAAGGGAGGCGTGCTGGACTTCAGCCCCATCCGTACGCCCAGCGGGCCACAGCTTACCCCGCAACGGAACGAACACACACCTTTCAGCTTCAACAGCACGCCTTTCAAAGAGCTGGCGCTCTTCAGCTCCCCTCGAGAGCTGCTCACCTGCTCCAGACCTTCTCCGAGACGCTCCACTCCGACCTGCTCCAGAGAGCTGTTGCAAATGGGTGCCGCCAACCGCTCTCTCACTGAAGGCCTCGTCCTGGATACCATGAACGACAGCCTGAGTAAAATCCTAGTGGATATCAGCTTCCCCAACCTGGAGGATGATGATCTCTGCATGGCAAACATCAGCTGGTCCCAATTTATCCCGGAGCTCAAGTGACTCCTGAAGCATATCTCAACTTCTTTTATCCGAGCTGCTCACACTTCCCTCACTGCCTTTGATTCTTATTTACTTGCTATTGATCTCTTAAGTATTTTCTTAACTTCTATTGCTATTTCACTGCCTTTTACTGTACGTGTCTGTGTTTCGGATGTGTAGGCCTTTGTTTGTGCGCAAAACTGTTAGTGACGAATGTACTTAGATGAGATTAATTTGCACAAGTTGTAATATATAAATATGAGTGTGTGAGAGAGAGTGTATATTATAAGTGGACATACAGATTTGCCAGATGAATGAATTTACACTACTCAATTCTACAGTGTTTCTTTATTTTGGAATGATTTTGAAAACCTTGGATTAGCCAGATAGACTGACGGTAAAAATAGCACACAACAACAGATTTTTAAGACAATTTGGGGTGTGAAAAAAAGCCTCACATTCAAATTAAAGGGATAGTTCACACAGTTATAAAACAATCTGCCCCCCACTTGTTCTAAACCTTTCTTCTGTTGAACACAAAAGAGGATTTTTTATTTTTATTTTATTTTTTGGAAAACATTGGTCACTAAACATCTGACTGTAGCCATTGACTTGTAACTTTCTTCAGAATATTTTCTTTTGTTCAACAGAAGGAAGAAACTCCAACTCATGGGTGAGTAAATGATGATAGTATTTTCATTTTTGGGTGGACTGTCCCTTTAATGGTTGTTTGTTAATTGCATATGGTCATGTAAGTGGTGCACTGTACTAGAATTTACTAGTCATTCATCTGAAGTGTATCAAGCTTTTTATAACATCCCATAATGTGTGTTTTAATGGTTACAAACGTATCAGAATAGTGACTCATCTCTGCTGCTGCTGCTTTTCTGCATTCATGTGTTTTTGCTATTAAGAATGATTTAAGTAAGACTTTGCATTCTGGATGTTGGGTATGACCAAGATGAGCATTCAGAGAGTTTTGTGGTGTTACAAATCTTTTAATGTTCATTTGCATATGTAAAGTGATTTGTGAGCATGCATCGAGTTCATATGTGCTTAAATGCATATATGCTTACGTTCTTCCAATGTAAAACAAAACCAAGAAAAAATGTCATAAAAATATACAAGAACTACATGGTTGACATTTATGGTGTTAAGATGTTACATCAGCATTAGAAATGAAGTACTATATAATAATAATAGTATATTAATGCACACACATTAAAAAAGCTGGTGGTTTCCATAAGACTTCAAAGCCATGTAATATTCAACTTTGACATTCCCCAAAAGCGTACATTTTGGTGATGCATAAAAAACTTACCATTAAGACCCTGTGCCATTCAGAGAATCATATTAGGATGTGTTTTGTGCTATTTCTGAAGACTATTGAAATATGGATGTTCTCTACTAGGCATTTTACTGAGGTAACAGGCTTCGACCAGATACACCCATTGTCATTTCCAACAAAGCATACAATTTGGTTTCTCTTCCTATTGTACTTACTTTTTGACAATAAAGGGATACTTTATACAGTCACATTTGTGATTTATTACTAAAAAGCTGTAATTCCTCAAAGCACTTGCATTAAACTAGTTTTGGTTATTTTGACTTTCAATAAAGAGACTGAAAGCTCTCAGATTTCATTAAAAGTATAATCACTTATGCTTAGAAGATTGACCAAATAATAATGGAACTGGAATGATATGATGGTGAGTAAATTATTACATTTTGGGGTGAACAATCAACAGCATGACTTCTCTGGGCATATTTATTTGGTTTTTCAATTAAATACAGATTTGATGAAAATATAAGTGATGCTTGCATTATTGGATAGGGTGCAAGGATGTTGCTATGCGGTTGCTAGGGTAGTTAGGGGCAATAGTAATATCAAGCACCACTAAAATGTAACGTTGACGCCATTTGACACTCAGATCTGTTAGTTGGCATGAATTCAGCTGGTGTTTGGTGAAGTTCCATCAGTAGGTCTGAACTTCCTGCTGAGCCACTTCCAGGAATATCTGCAGGTGTAGGCTTATATAATCTGCACAAGAAGAAGTAGAGGTCAATCATTGCATCCTTTCTTCCTCGACTCAAAGTAGTGCTGGATTTAAATACAGTACGTTCTTAAACAACATACCGATAGTTCAGCTGATAAAATGTCTTTCCGAAAAACAATTTCAGTATAACAAAACTCAAAGTAGTTTTAAAGCTCGTGAGTTGGACCTTTATACAGTGCATGGCATTGTAAAGACTGTAAATCTATCCCTCACATCCCTTTTAATCCATGTTAAATTCAATATGGTGTCTAATCTGGCTAAGATCTATAGCAATTTATGTTTAGTTTATGGACTTAATACAATAAGGTGCTTGCATGACTCACTGAAGGCTTTTTTCCAGCGTTCAGGTATGTATGACTTCTTGACTGTCAGGTAATACACAGGTACTCCTGATAATGTGAGGGCACAGCTGCCGCCTGTATTCCAGGGGTCCGAATACAATGACAGGCCCACGATGAAGAAACACACTATGGTAAAGACCACCGCAATTGCTAGAGGGACCTAAACACATTCAAAACAGTGTTTAATGAGTACAGTGACCAATTCCTTTTGATAAATCAGTTATCAGCCATTTGCCAACGGACCTTGAATGGTCTGGGATGATCTGGAAATCTGTAGCGGTGGATGATCATTCCCAAGGTGGCCAAAGCGATGAAGAGCCAACGAGAGAAGGATGCAAAGTTGATCAGTTGAAAGATCTCTCCTCTTGCCATCATGATGATCACCAGAGGATACTGCAAACATCAGGAGAAAAGTAAGCGGACATGAATAAAAATGGGAGAAAAGGATGACTGGATGGGATTGTACCAGAAATAGCACAGCTGGCAGTGGCGTTTGTCTGCGGATATGGATCATGGAGAAGATAGCCGGGAAGTGACCCTCTCTTGCTCCTACGAACAACATCCTGCAGAAACCGAGTTAGGATATTAAAGGAAATATTTATATTTGCTGAAAACCTACCCTCAGGCCATCCAACATGAAAATGAGTTTGTTTCTTCATCTGAACAGATTTGGAGAAATGTGGCATTCCATCACTTGCTCACCAATGGATCCTCTGCAGTGAATGGGTGCCGTCAGAATTAGTGTCCAAACAACTGATAACAACATCACAATAATCCACAAGTAATCCAAAACACTCGAGTACAACTATGAATGTCTTGTGAAGTGAAAAGCTGCATGTAAGAAATAAAATAAGACATTTTAAAGTTAAACTGTCCTGTCACTTCTGGCCAAAAACTAGTCCATAATAACTCCTCCTCCTGTGAAAAAGTTAAAAACTGTAGTCCTCTCACATTAAAATCCACCAACATATTTGTTTTTAACTGGTTTTGCTTATAACTGGTGCTTGGTCCGTGCATATTTTTCTCCCGATTCAGACGAGATTATTTTTTTTTTACTGGCGAAAGTAATAGAATGGATAGATGACTCATAATTAGCAAGAAAACTGTTTAAGTTGTGTGGATTACTTGTGCACTATTGTGAAGTTTTTATCAGTTGTCTGGACTCTCATTCTAACGGCACCCATTCACTGCAGAGGATCCACTAGTGAGCAAGTGATGTAATGCCACATTTCTTTTTGGATGGCCTGAGTGTGAGTGCATTTTAAGCAAATGCTCCTTTTTGGGTGAACTTCTTTTAAATTTTAACCTGTCAAAGTTAAAGACTACTACAAAGATAAAACATAAATTTAGATTCAAAACTTCTTTTGAAACCTTACCTGGGTGAACCAAAAAATCCTCCATTAAGAGCTCCAAGGCAAGAAAGAGCAACTAATACTGGTATTGCTGGAGCTATACCCTGCAGAGCCCGACTTGCAAATGTCTGCAATGCATTAAAGAGAACAGTCATGACCTTTACTCTCCAAACTAAAGCCTGTAATAACATCTCCAAAGTCCAGAACTACTAACCACTGCCACGGCATCTGACATCAGTAACTCATTTGCAGTCATCATGGTGTAGTAAGCCACATTGACCAGCACGTAACACACGGTAACAGTCACCATGGAGAAAATGATAGCCAATGGGATGGTTCTAACAAGAATATACAAGAAATTAACCTAAGTGCCTTTATATAATAATTTAATAAAATAATAATTAAAACATATAGTCAAGTAAACAATTTGGCAAAGAAGGAAGTTCAATATACCTGTTTGGGTTAATTACCTCTTCCGTTATGAAATTTAAATAAAACCTGTAAGCAGAAACAAACACATTTACATTGTTTTTGAAATCCCTTATACTTTGGATTTCTATATTTGATACTGCTTATAAATACCCACCATCCGCCATATGCGTAAAGACCTGAGTAAAAGGCCAAAGGAAGTTTGGTCAGAGTTAAAGAATCTGAGTCAAAGGCATTCTGGAAATTTTCAGTTTTCCCTGAAACAGGAAGAAAATGAAATATCAAGCACATTTCCTGCCTTTCTTGTTGAAATTTGAGTCCATTTTGACCCGGAAAAGATACACACAGATATATAAACATCTAGCCCCATTCCAATTTCTCACACACACTTTTGGGACTGAGCTTTGTTGATAAATATAAGCATGTCTATTGTTGAACCATTACCACGACTCCCTGACCTTCAGTGTAAAGGTTTAGCGAAGTAAAATTAATATTTAATTTGAAAAAACTATTCCAGCATACAGGTAAGACATCATGTGACTCTTACCATTGACCAGAGCCATGATGCCTGGGATGATGATCAGAATCAGAGCAAACATCTTGATGAAGGTCAGCAAGACCTGCGTACGTGCTGCCATTGACACACTCCAACAGTTCATTGCCACCACAAACGCTGGGCAGAACAGTATATAGTTTTACAAATGTATTTTTAACTAAATCAATCCATAAAGTAGCAGCACTCACTGACTCCCAGCATGCTGACGATTTTGACCAGAGCTGTTGGAGCAGCACACGGCATGAATAACGGCTCCACTACATACTGACCAAAAGCCAGAGACACGTACGTGGCCACTGCAGGTCTGAAATCACATTATGATTGGACTCACTCACAATTCTGTGAACACTGTGAAATACAAACACTGCATGCACACACACACACACACACCTGATGAATATGAACTCAGTCCACAGTCGCAGGAAGGCAGGCAGGGGTCCCAGGGTCTCCAACAGGTAGGTGTAATGACCGCCTGATTTTCTAAAGCTTGTTCCCAACTCAGCATAGCATAAAGCACCTGATGAGAACATGCTATATTTCAAAAATGGATTCAACTTGCATTAAACATAAACACAAAAATATAGTTTGCAGACTGTTGGTAAGTAACCAAACAGTGATACTACACAAGTCAATGGATAGGCCATCAATTGTTTGACTAACTACATTTTTCAAAACATCTTCTCTTGTGTCCAGCAGAAGAAAGATACTCACACAGATCTGGAGCAACTTAAGGGTATGTAAATGATGTCAGAATTTTAATTTCTGGATGAGCTATCCCTTTAATGGTGGACAGGAGAACGTTAGGAGATTAACTACGGCATGTTAAAGACTAAACTAAAAGGGTAAACATGAAACCAAGACGTATGAATAAAAACCCAACCAAGACATAACCCTGACAGATAGATTTTTCAGGGGTCTTTGATTGTTGAAAATAAAGCATTTATTTTTAAATATCTTATTGTCACTTTTGATCAATTGAAGGTGTCCTTGCTAGATTAAAGTGTTATGATTTTTCTTGTGAATCTTATCTTAAGCAACAAAATATGTTTCCAGCTTTGAAGATCAGAATGATTTCTGATGGATCATGTGACATTGAAACTTGCATGATGGTGATAAAAATTCAGCTTTGCATCACAGGAATACATTTCATTCTAAAAGTAAATTAAAACAGAACACTGTTATTTTAAATGTAAACAATACTTCACAGTATTACTGTTTCTGCAGCATTAACTAAATGCAGCCTTGGTTGTGCATAAGAGACTTCCTTCAAAAACATTAAACATTATTCCAAACTTTTGACTGAAAGATGTTCCTCACCAAAAGTGGAGAGGATGCCACACAGAGTCCAGACCAGCAGGGACAATCCCACACTGCCCGAATTCATCAACACGCCTTTGGGAGCGATAAAGATGCCGCTGCCCACCACCGTGCCAATGATGAAAGAAATTGATGGCAACAGGCCTATCCTCCTCCTGAGATGAACTGCATCGTCTTTCACTGTTTTGTCAGTACCTTCATCAGTGGCCGACTCTCTTTTAGAAACCCTCATCGCTCAGTGGCCGATTTAGATCTTCACAAAGGAAATACACACATCATTTGCACAAAAACATCATACACTACACTGCATCGTCATGTACTGTCAAAAAAAAAAAAAAGGTTCTGAACTGGATTTTTTGAAGAACCATTATGGTTTCACAAAGAACCTTTCAGGGAACAGTTCTTAAAAGAACCAATTTTTCTTAGAATAAATTTTTTTTTTTTTGAAATTCAACTACCTTTTTTTTGCTATAAAGAACCTTCGAACCTTCTCAGAACCTTTTGACAAATGATCTTCCAGTCACATTAACATCCATTCAGATTGCACTCTTAATTATAGAGGTTCTAAAGGGTTTTGCAGTGCTGTCGTAGCAAAAGAACCATTTTGGGATCCACAAAGAACCTTTACGTAAACAGTTCTTAAATTAATCATATTTTTGTCAGTGTGAAGGCCATTTCATTATCAAATGAACCGTTTTCACTAAAAATAGCCTTGTGTCCAATGAAAAGGTTCCGTGGATGTTAAAGATTCTTCATGGAACCATTGATGCCATTAAGGAACCTTTTTTTAAAAGTGTGCTGTCTGGTATTTTTCTCAAATCATTAGCGCAAACATGTAATCTATACTTTGTATATGGAACTTTATTTCTTAAAAATTTTAGTATTATGTTTGTCAATGCTTTTTAGATTTTACTGTTGTTCAGAACATTCAAATGTAACATTCCCATTATGTTTGCAAAATGACGATTACGTTCACAAAACCAAAAAAGCATTTTAAAAACATTTAAAATAATACATTTGAAAAAAAAAATCTTAACTAGCAGGAATGTTAGTAAAGCATTCATAGACTCTTACGAGCTGGGCTGTGAAATGATATATATATTTTTTTAATTTTAAATTACCTTCGCTAAACAGTAATTATTTCAAACACAAATGCAAATCTTTATTTAAGAAGAACATGAGATCCATCAATCATTTTTCTACTCACCAGTCAGCAGTAGTAAGTAGTGAGACCAGTAAACGTTTCTCTTTTGCTCTTTATGCTGCTTGTTTTGCACCTCCTTTCATACAGAGTAACCCTGGAAACTCACCATCCAGCTCAGAGCTCAGGCCAGAAACAAAGCCAGCAGTCTTCCCAAGATTCATCAACACCAATCATTAAAGCCTTTTAGACGGGGAAAGCCATGTGCCATTGTGCTGAGTATGTGTGTAGGTACAGCGCTCACAGCGGGATGCAGGAATCTACCATGAGGACCTCCTCTGCTTGTTGTGGCAGCTGCAAAGTTCACTTTTCTTCGACATGAACATAAAAACAAATGAAAAATGACTACAGAGAATGCATGAGAACCCAAGAGCAGTTTTGTTAAGTCTAGCACACAGATTACTGAAAGCTCTTTCAGCACATGCTACAGAGTGTTAGTTTGTGTGTGTGAGGGGTCAGTCCTCAATGAGAGGGAGCTTAACAGTAAACTGTTATTGGTCAGGGGCCACCGACTTTCTCTCTCTCCTCGTTCTGTGTCTGGCTGTCTACTTCATTTAGTCAGATATCAGACATGTGTGTTAAAGTCTCTTTTGACTCATGAAGGGCCTCTATTGTGTTTTTCATTTTCTGTTGTGCACTATGCACCATGAAAAGCATGAAGTTTGTTAACAATTGACAGGCATAAATAGTGCTGGGGCATCTGAGATGCCATTCCCCATTAGTAAAATGGAAAAAATGTTTATAACATCTGCTGTGTTCTCTGAACATGTTTACACAGCTGATAAGGAAGCCAAAAAAAAAAAACATCTAGGGCTGAAAAAGTATTATATATTTTTTAAAATAGCCTACTTCACTATAAAGGAGTCAAATATGGACTGAATCCAACTGTTGGGTTACATTTTTACATTTGCAAAAGTTGGGTTAGTCCATAACTGACCCAAAGTTGGGTTGAAACATAGTGCTTTAGTCATCACTGAAAGTTAGAGAAAATGTTCTTGAAGTTAAAAACATTTAATTATTTTCTTATTTATTTAAAATCTGATGTAAATGAGTTTGTTGAAATAAAGAGTCATACTTTAGCTAAACTTGTTTAAATTAATAAAGTTAATTAATAAAAATTTTTTTTTTTTTCATGAAATATTTATTAAGAAATAACATTTTATATATACAATATTTCAGGGATAACGATGAAAATTCTCAGTTAGAGCACACACTGCAAGACCCAGTGGGTCAAACGAAAACAATTTGATTAAAATATGCGTCAAGTTTACGCGTACGTCAGATTAGGGGGCGTGGCGATCTCCGTCACTGCAGCCACGTAATCAGGGAAGTAGGAAGTGCAGCGCACGCCCTTCAGTTGCAGAAAGAGCAGAGTAAGTATAAACTTCATCAGCTGTCTTCATATTAAAATATTTTAATGGCAGATAAATAATAAATCATTTGCATATGTTTTTCTTTCGTTCGCAAGTCCGGATAATGTGTGCGGTTGTGTGATTAGCAGATTCATTCATTTCAGATTGAATGAAGTTATTATTATTATTTTTTTTGTGGAACTCTTTAAATGTTATGGTTATATTCACGTCTTTTAATATATGTAGTTACTGTCTGTTAGTTTGCATGTTTCAGATTTTTCAGATGTTCGTTTATAGTTGTTTTATAAATTAAGCTTGGATAAAATAATTGGGACAGGCAAATTATTCATTGCAGTTTATTTAGGAATTGAATGATCACTGGTTTGATTTTTCATCTGGTTTCCTTGTGCACCACAAACTGTATTGAGTTTTTAATAGTGCTGTCAAATGATTAATTGCGATTATTTTTGAAAATTCAGCTTTGCATCACAGGAAAAAAATGCTAAAATATATTCAATATATACAGTAATATTTCACAATATTACTGTTTTTTTTACAGTATTAAGAACTATTAAGATATCTTACCAACCCCAACCCCAAACTACAAAATATTTTGTTCTATTCCCAAAATGGTAGGTAAAAAATAAAAAAATAAAAAAAGGCAAACCTTGAGTGTAAACATATGTTCACATAGATCATGGTTTAACATTCCCTCATAATCATACACTAACATTTATAAAGATTGTTGGTCATTCATACAGTACAACATTTGTCATCTCCCAAATCATTCAAAACATTTGTCTGTGCCACAAATACTTGTTTACTGTACATTTAGAGTATTTCTACATTTCACTGCATGGATTCAAGCTGTCTGCATGCGTGAATGTTTAATTAGTGCAGAGGTTTTGGCTCGTCTCCGATTCCTCCAGCAAGACGATACACAGCCAGGCGATTATTTTTTTACATAATATATGTGTGGGTACTCTGTATATTTATTATCTTTATATAAATAAACACACATGCATGTATATATTTCAGAAAATTTATTTTTATATGTGAAATAAATTAAATTCTATAAATTGTATTAATATAAATGTATGTGTGTGTGTGTGTTTATAGGCTTATATACACAGTACACATATATTAGTCAAACAAAAACTTTTATTTTGGATATGATTAATTGTTTGACAGCACTAGTTTTTTAAAACTTATAATTTTTATAGTTCAGATTTAGCAATGTTTATACATGAAACAATGCAGTGTTTTAGTGGTAATCATTGTGGGTGATCCTGTTATGAAAGTTGTAAAGAATATGATTTAATAAATAAATTGAGCTAGATGATTGGAGTTGTTTTTGTGTTAGATTTCAGAGATGGCTCAGTTTGAGAAAGTATCTCAGAAGTCCAAGGTGCATCCGAAGCCGGAGGGCCTGACTTTGCAGTATGGCACAGCTGGATTCCGCACTCATGCCACACATCTGGATCACATCATGTTCCGCATGGGGCTGCTGGCAACTTTGAGGTCCAAAAAAACGAAATCCACCATTGGAGTCATGGTGACCGCCTCCCATAACCCAGAGGTAAGAGCCATCTGTGTCATAACAATAGAGTAGTGGTGCTTTTTTCACTTTCCAAGAATGTTCCTGGAATGTTTTCATCATTTTCAGGAGGACAATGGGGTAAAGCTAATTGACCCCATGGGGGAGATGGTGACAGTGGTGTGGGAGGGATACGCCACACAGCTCGCTAACGCTGAGCAGGACTCTCTTCTCAAAGAGCTGAAGGACATTATTAAGAAAGAGGACATCGACATGAGTGAGCCTGCAAGCGTCTACATCGGCAAAGACACCAGGTAGCCTGGATTCTGTTTACACAGTGGAAAGGTTAACAAATGTTAAAACTGAAAGCTTAAGTACATAGAGAGAGAAGCTACCAAACCTGTAGACTTCATAGTGGCCAAGCCAGTAGATCAAGTCAGAAAACGGCCAACAGAGGTTGCACAGTCTGAAAACGTGATTGACTAGCCAGTGTAGCCAAAAATAATCATACTTCCTGTTATAAAATAAAATAAAAATAAATTTAGGCATTTAGCAGATGCTTCTATTCAAAGTGACTTACAGTGCATTCAGGCTAAAAAAATTTTTACCTAACTGTTATCATAATCAGGATTCATTTCATACACCATTTCCCATAGTATGTTTACATAGTTATACATATTAAGTGAAAAAGGTGCAAGCTGAAGCCTTAGTTTATTATGCATACGCTTTTCATTATAATTCTAATAAGTGTGATTTTCATTACTAGATGTATACAAAATTATACAGAAAGAAAACTTTTATAAGCTATGTAACTAAAAATTGTTTCATACATGAATACAATTGTTTCAAATATTATATATGCTGTACAAATGATCTGTTTTGGGGTTTTATATCTGTTTATTGTCTTAATAATAAAAAAATAAAATAAAAAAATTGCAAAATGAACTACATTTTTTTTTTCAATATATTGTCAGTTATTTTTTTTTATGCATTTATACCAGCTCACTCTCATTTTAAACAGCTGTGAATGCATGTGCATGTGCTTTATACATTATCTGTGCAGTTTTGAGATCATTTGATAGATTTGTTCCCAACTCCGCATGGCATAAAGCACCTGATGAGAACATGCTATATTTAATAGATTTGATGAATAATACATTAGTTGATTCATGATTAATGGCTAGATCTACATATGCTATTGCGTTCATCTATAATATGTCAAATGGTTGAATGTGTACTGCATAAAATACATTACTGAAGTGTAGTGTTTTATTTCTCTTTGTATATTTTCTTCAGACCAAGCAGTGTGAGTCTCTCTCAGGCTGTATTGGATGGAGTTTCCAGTTTGGGAGGCAAAACTCATGGTGTGTATTATGCAATTATAAAACCTTAATTCATCGACTCGTGTATATAGCTCATTTAGAGATGTTTTGCATTTGCATTATATTTCCGAGTATAAGTACAGTTGGTTTGCCCACAGATATGACAGTACAAAGGTTGATGAATTGCTCTGTTGATTATATTGTGACATATTGATGGGTGTGTGTTTCTCTTTAAGACTATGGTCTGGTCACCACTCCCCAGCTGCATTATATGGTGTGCTGTTGCAACACCAATGGCTGCTACGGCAGTCCCACTATTGAGGGCTACTACCAAAAACTCTCACAGGCTTTCCTTCAGCTCACTCAAAATGTAAGAGCGACAAAAAAAAAAACATTAATGATGCTTATTATTTTTCTAGCATTGATTGCTTCCCTGCTTGTATTCCAAAGGCCTTAAACCGCACCGACGATCAGAAGAGGCTATTGGTGGATGGAGCCAACGGCATCGGCGCATTGAAGATGAGAGAAATGGAGCCGTTTCTTCGATCCGAGCTGCAGGTGGTGCTTTCGAATGACGGCAGTAGTGGGAAACTCAACCACATGTGTGGAGCAGATTACGTCAAAGTGCAGCAGAAAGCGCCTCAAGGTCTGTCTGAACTCCTCGAGGGACGTCTCATGAGAAAACTGCACCTCTGATCCCAGCAGGGGAAAAAAAGCCTTTCTTATGAGTAGAAGATGCTGTAATATCTGTGTTTGTATTAACTAAGAGTTTATTTTATGATACAATGAGATAAGCTTTGAAAAACACTACACTACTGGTCAAAAGTGTGGAATAATTATGCTTTTGAATGTTTTTGATAGACGGCTCACCAAGGCTTCATTCATTAACAGTAAACATGGTGACATTCTGAAATATTATTACAGTTTAAAAATGTCTTCATAAATAATTTAATAAAAAATCATAAACATTGCTATTTCTTAAATATAATTTTTCAGCATCATTACTCCAGTCGTCAGTCTCACGTGATCCTTCAGATATACTGATTAGTTATTATAGGTTATTTTTGCTGCTCAATTCTTAATAATAGTTCTTACTATCAGTGTTGAAAACAGTTCTTGCTTCTTAATATTTGTCTTACATATTTTAAGATACTTTAAGTAATAGAAATATAAATTATTGTAAAATTATAAAGATCTTTACTGTCATTTTTAATCAATTAAATGCTTCATTGCTAAATTAATATATTTGTTTATTTATTTTTTTATCTTACCTATACCAGAGTTTCCACAAAACCTTAAGCGGGAAAATATATACGAATGATAAAAATTGTTTCTTGAGCAGCTGATCAGCATATTAGCATGATTTCTGAAGGATCATGTGAGACTGAAGACTGGAGGAATGATGCTGAAAATTTGGCTTTGTATCACAGGAATAAATAACATTTTAAAGTATATTAAAACAGAAAACAGTTCTTATAATATTGAACAATATTTCTGTTTTTCATGTGTTTTGATCCAATAAATGCAGCCTTATCATACTTCTTTTCCAAACTTGGATATCACTCTTTCATAGCAATTTAACTGAGAAATCTCTCGCTTTCTTGACTCCAGGTATGAATATGGGAGTAGGTGAGCGCTGCTGCTCGTTCGATGGTGATGCCGATCGCATCGTTTACTACTACACCGACTCTAAAGGCTGCTTCCATCTGCTGGACGGAGACAAGATCGCTACTCTCATCAGCACATACCTCAAAGAGCTGCTCACACAGGTTCTAAACGCATTCTAGAATGAAGTGACCACATCCAAATATGAACTTGCACATTCATTTAATCTGTGTGTTTACGTTCAGGCAGAGTTGAACTTACAGATTGCTGTTGTTCAGACAGCATATGCTAATGGGAGCTCAACTCGCTATTTGGAGGATGTCATGAAGGTGATTCAATAAAAAGTCTCCTGTTACTTTAAGGTATTCCAATTTATGGTTAAACTTGCTGTTTATGAGATGTAACCCTAGACTTCTCCTCAGGTCACAGTATGCTGTACGAAAACAGGAGTTAAGCACCTACATCACGCAGCACAGGAATATGATATTGGAGTGTATTTTGAGGCAAATGGACATGGAACTGTGAGTTCACTGCTAAATAATGCCATTTTACAAAGGCAGATCCCTGGGTCATTGGCTAAAATTCGGTTGAAGGGTATTGATTTGAAAATTTAAAAAAGGCAGCAACACTCGATTTAGAATTTTACATTTACATTTAAATCTAACTTTTTTGCATTTCAAATGTTACATTTATTTTTTGAATTTTTAAGTTTAAATTTCAACATATTTTGATAATATTAGTATTAGGACTAGGATATGTTGTCATGCTCTTAAAATGTTCAAATATACTTTTAAACTTGTATTCATTTGAAACTGCACAATTTAGCATTCCCATCATGTTAAAATGTAACATCTGCGATTTATTTTTGAGCTCTGTTAGTTTTAACCAGTGTTTTTTTAACCAGGTTTTGTTCAGCAAAGCTGCACAGAAACAGATTCAGGAGCTGATGAAAGACCCGAACACAAACGATGAGAGAAAACGAGCGGTGAAACTCCTGGAGAGCACCATCAATCTGATCAACCAGGTATAGACAAACTGGATCACCAGACGCTTTACTAAAACTGTCTTTTTCAAAACTGAACTCCCTTTCTCTTTTCTGCAGACGGTGGGAGACGCGATATCAGATATGCTAGTGATTGAAGCGGTGTTGGCCATCAGAGGGATGTCTGCACAAGACTGGGACGCTATTTACACAGACCTGCCCAACCGCCAGCTAAAAGTCACGGTGTGTGCTCGTGTGTGTGTGTTTGTGAGGTTTATGAGTGTAAGAGTGTATATTTAACTGTTGCACTCTGCAGGTGTCAGACCGGCGTGTCATAGATACGACAGACGCAGAGAGGAGGGCTGTGAGTCCAAAGGGGCTGCAGGACACCATCGACATGCTTGTCAAGAAATATAAAAGCGCTCGGTCTTTCGTTAGACCGTCTGGAACTGAAGATGTGGTCAGGGTCTATGCCGAGGCTGACACACAGGTACACTGGATCATTACACTCGTTTTCTCTGATATATTGCGTATGATGTGTTTGATTGTAATTACAATTGTTCTGTTTATGTGCAGGAAAGTGCTGATAGTCTGGCTCATGAGGTCAGCCTGGCTGTGTATCGTCTTGCTGGAGGAATCGGAGACGAGCCAAAACCTCTGCACTAATTAAACATTCACGCATGCAGACAGCTTGAATCCATGCAGTGAAATGTAGAAATACTCTAAATGTACAGTAAACAAGTTTTTGTGGCACAGACAAATGTTTTGAATGATTTGGGAGATGACAAATGTTGTACTGTATGAATGACCAACAATCTTTATAAATGGAAGTGTATGATTATGAGGGAATGTTAAACCATGATCTATGTGAACATATGTTTACACTCAAGGTTTGCCTTTTTTTATTTTTTTATTTTTTACCTACCATTTTGGGAATAGAACAAAATATTTTGTAGTTTGGGGTTGGTAAGATATCTTAATATTTTTTAATACTGTAAAAAAACAGTAATATTTGGAAATATTACTGTATATATTGAATATATTTTAGCATTTTTTTCCTGTGATGCAAAGCTGAATTTTCAGCATTATTACTCCAGTCTCCTGTGATCACATGATCCTTCAGAAATCATTCTAATATGCTGATTTGCTGCTTAAGAAACATTTCTGATTATTATCATCGCTGAAGACAGTTGTGCTGCTGATTCATATCTTTGTGGAAACCATGATAATTATTTTCCAGAAAAACTGAATAGTAGACTTTTGAATAGTAGTGAATGTGCAATCAAAACTGGGTAGCTCTCTAATAAAAGCCTTATTGTATTAAATAAAATAGAGGTGAATTAAACTTGATTGTATGTAGCTTTATGTGATTTATTACCCTTTTTCTCCAATAAAATGCTACCTGGGTTCTTAGAAACTCGAATAAACATTGTATCCTATCATTCTGGTGGTTTCTTCTATCTGATATTACCTGTAAAAAAAATATGAAAGCATTACTTTTGCCATATATGCACTGCATTAAAAACAATTTCAGGCACTGCTGCTATGCAGTCAAACTTTATTTGTTTTGAAGAATCAGATGAGACATAGTTAAACGCTTATAGACGCAGTTACAGCAATTTAGTCAAAGCAGGTAGCAAAGGATGAAAAACTTTTTTTGACATTTGGTTTGTCACCGGTTTTGATAACAGAATGTGAGATCTGAGCAACAACAACTCTTAATGAATTAACTTTGATGGAGATGGAAATGAGACAATTTCAATCGTTCTCTTCAGCGGCGCCAGAGATAGTGATGGTACGTTCTTGGGTGTCCCTTTCAAACATGTCCTCATCTGTCTCAACTGTTCTGCAACCAAAGTGAGATCGGAATTAGCATCCAGATGCATTTTATAATATAATAATAAAAAAAGAAGTATGAAGTTGTTTTGTAATGTTGTGTTGGAATGGTGTACTTGTACCTAATGAGGACGGTCTTTCTCTCGGTCATCTCCACAGCCTGCTCGTGAGTGAACTCCTCCACAGACTCCTGATGGTTGTGGTTGACTATTGTGCTGTTGGAGAGCATCTTCTCTGAGGCGGCTGAGCTCACCGCTCCACGGATCGCCCCAGAAACACTGCTGACCCTTCCTGCACTCACGCTCATGAGAGACAGTCCACTCACCATACTGGACAAGCGACTGTCTTCTCCCTCTATCAGCTTCCTGCAATACCACAGGCAAATCAAAAATGGGTTAGATATCGGTAGTTGCCAAGGATCTTAAACTATGTGTATATGGTAAACCATTTTTAATCATTATATTATGGAATCCCATTTCTGCCACAGAATAAAAAAGGGAATTGTGAGTATTTTTTATCACAATTGAAAACTTTTTTCACAATTTTGAGAGAAAAAAAAACTGAATCGTGAGATATAAACTTGCAGTTCTGAGAAAAAAAATTCACAAACTTGCAATTGCGAGAGAAAAGTCAGAATTGTGAGTTAAATAGTTTCAAGGCAACAAAAAAAAAAACATCCGAGATATTACCGCAATTACCTTACCGAAAAAAACTGAATTGTGAGATGTAAACTCAGAATTCAAATGTCAGGATTGCAAGATAAAGAACTCATAATTCAGTGAAACAAGTCAGAATTGTAAGATTAAAAAGTTGCAATTACCTTTTTATTTTTTAATTCCATGGTGAAAAAAACTAAACAGAATTGCGAGATTAAAACTCAGAATTGCAAGAAAAAAGTCACAATTCAGATTTGTCTTCTTAGAACTGAGAGTTTATATTTTGGAATTCTGAGATTATTTCTCAAAATTCTGTGTTTACATCTAAAAAAATATCTAAATTTTAAGATGCAATGTATCACTCATTCAAGGTGCTGTGGTGTGATGGCAGCACTGAAGTACCTGTATGTGGTGATTTCAATCTCCAGCGACATCTTAATGTTGAGCAGTTCCTGATATTCTCTCAGCAGCAGCCCAATCTTCCCTTTAATAGACTTCAGTTCCTCCTTTAAAGTCTCGATACGGATCTATGACACATGATTTTTTGAGATCTTCGAATCAAATTGAGTGTAACTCATTCATGAATGCTTGTATGATACAACGCAGTGAGGTTAGTTTCTGGGTGGTTGCTACAAAAAGGGCCCACCCTCGGTCTCAATGACATTCTGTTCTAGAAAATCTACTATTCATAAGTTTGCATATTTCCCTTTACTATAAAAGAGTAGTATTTTTGAATTTACAGTATTTAGAAAATGGTAGTCAAAGGGTAGCAAGTTACTGAAGTACACATATGATGGACACTTTACTATCCCATGAGTCCGCTGAAGAGGATTTGGTTTGTAGCCATTGTGACATGTTCTCTTTACATTGAAAGGGGTGTGGCTTTACCTGTAGTCCCTCCTCCTCTTTCTTGTGTCTCTCCTGTGCTTCCTGGATTTGGAGCAGCAGTGCTTCATTCCTGTTTTTAAGAGCGTCCAGCTCTCTCTGTTTATTCTGAATCTAAAAACACACATGCATTCAATTTATAAGGCAGTAGAGTTGGGTGCTTTTATTAAATGATGCACGGGACAGGATTTCCCACACCTCTCTCTTGTAAGCTGTGAGTTCCTCTCTGATGCTCCTCACTGTGTCCACATGCCGTGATGTAGCTTTGTTTAGATCTTGAAACTTTGCTTTATACCAAGCGTCCATCTCCTAGTAAACACCAGTCGGGAAAAACATGAGCATTTGAGTTCAGTGTAAGGGATAATGAGGTTTATATGCGGCCCGTCCTCATTACCTGCAGGTTTTGGGCAGCGATACTGTCATATTGAGCCTGGATCTGTTTGAGGGCGGATGCCAGATCGGGCAAAGAGAAGGCCACATCTACTTTAGCCACAGATCCATAAATCTGAGCCATCAACTCCTCGATTTCCTGACATAGAGAAATTTTTTTTCAATCAAGTTGTCAGAACAATTAATTCGATTGTAAATACATATCAATACAATGAAATACCCAGTGATTAACATTAAAATCACATAGCAATTTGAGAATATTCTTTGAGAACAGTAAAACTAAACTTTACAGTAGGCAGACTGTAAAAAAAAACGTTACGTTTTTAAGAATAATAAATGAATCTTGTATAACTTAAAAAATTAAGTTTGATAAGCTTGTAAAAAAATTATTTTGATAAGCTAAAGTAATTGAAAAAGATATGTTGCCGTGACTTGTCATGTCATTTTTTACAGTGGATATTATATTATATTATATTATATTATATTATATTATATTCAGAATTCAGAATTGCATGATGTAAACTCAGAATTGCATGAAAAAAAGTCACAATTCTTCTTATATATTATTATTTATAATAATATGATGACATTTATAATATTATAATATTAGATAATATTATATTTAAATGGCCTGGACCTTTTTGTGAATCCTCTGCAGGAACTCAAGCTCCACTTCCAGGTTTTCCAGTCGTTTTTCCAAGGCAATTCGGGCGGATGTGGCTGCGTCCACATCCTAGTAGACAAAGGGAGTTTGAGCACCAGTCATTAAGTAAAACTGATCGATGTTAACGTTTTTTGTGTATTAAGTTGAACCTTACCGGTCTGAAGGTTTCAATTTCAAGCTCTGCCTTTTTCCTGGCCTCCAAAGCCTCCTCGTATTTCACCTTCAGCATCTCCAGCTGACCTGCCATGGCATCCTTTGCTGCTACTGCCAGGTCCTACGAAAGCAAGGGTAGATACTTGCTAGAAATTAGTAAGTTATGGTCTAAATGTGTAAGTCAGTCGTGATTGGCCTGTGGTCATCCCTCACCCGCTGGACTTTCATCTGGTCAGCAATCCTCCTCAGCTCCCTCAGCTGGTCCTCATAGAGCAGTCGAAGTCCAGACGGCTTCACATGGTGGCTCTTGATGCCCTCAATTTCTGTCTCCAGCAGCTTGTTGCTCTGCTCCAGAGAGCGTACCTGGAACAAGACCACTCAAACTCACAGGCTGGTCTACAAAATGGGAAAGCAAAAGGAGAAGATGGAGAAGCATGCTTCAGAAGTGTCTTACCTTCTCAATATATACAGCCAGACGGTCATTGAGGGTGACCATCTCCTTTCTCTCACTGGTGCGTGTGCTGAGGAAAGCCTGGTTCTCAGCGGCTGCAGCGTCCAGATCCAGCGCACCCCCAGCTACCCCCAAACCCATGCCCAGACACAGCGTTCCCATACTCACGCTGCTGTAGAAGGTAAATAGTGTTTATTGTAAAAAATGTATATTTTTTTAAAGGTAATACAAAATACAAGCTATTTGACCAATTTAATTATCACATATATAATGCAATAAAATTATTATTATTAATGATATTATATATTATTGTTATAGCCATTACTGCCAGTGTTAGTTTAGTATAATTGATATAATATAATATTTTTGTTGATATTTTGAATTCGAATTTAATTGAACATTTTCTGTTTTGTGTATTGAGTCAAGGTTTTAGTAACTTTGTTGTGTTTTTGACATTTTCTAACTTTTTTTTGAAAAATAAGTCTGTATATTTTTATTGTAAGTTTTAGTTTTAAGTTTTTTTTTTTTATTTGTTGTTGTTGTTGTTGTTGTTTTAATACTTCAACTAAACAGAAATGAGAATTGTTACCCTGGAATCTAGCAGAATTTTTAAAATATTTTATTTCTTTTAAATGATTATATTATTTAGAGTAATTAAATTTTTTTTTATGCTTTTAGTTTTAGTTAACTGCAATATTATTATTATATTATTGCCAGAGTTATTTTAGTATCCTTGATATGCTTATATATATATATATATATATATATATATATATATATATATATATATATATATATATATATATATATATATATTTTTTTTTTTTTTTCTTCAATATTTTAAATTAGATTTAAAACAAGATTTTATTTTTACGTTCTATTTTCATTTTAATTTTAGTTCCGAGTTTTAGTAAAAAAAAAAAATGTCTGCATAGCTTATAGTTTTAGTTATTTTAGTACTTAGATCTAAAGTACACAAAAATAAAAAATTTCATAGCTGAAATAATGATATGATATGATATGATATGATAAGGCATACCTGGTCATGCGTGATTTGCGGGATCCGGAGCGCGCCCTGCGCCCCATAGTGCCACTGCGGGTGTAGCTGGCGGAGCGGTGGCGCGCGGCTCCACGGGTGGGCGAAGGGCTGGAGACCCGGACCTGAAGCGTGGAAGAGGTCAGGCCACCCTCAAAGTGACGGCGGTAAGAGGACAATCTTTCTGGACTGTGACTCATGGTGAAGCTGTAGTTCCTCGCACGTCTCCAAAGATGCTCCAGAAGCGTTGTGCCTGCGCTCATGGATGATGGAGCTTTATACCTGCTGTCCGGGCGAGGAATGTCGAACATCAGTCTGACACAGAGTCGAACCCTCCGCTCAACTATCTGATGGGCCAGTGCGAAGAGCTTTACCGCGATAAAAATAGACGAGTGAGCTTTCCTAATGAAGACGGCAAGCCTGATATAATGAAATTCTCTGCATCTGAAACTGTCTAAAAACTCCGAGACTGAAAATGCTGGTGACCTCATCAAGGAAGAGCATGCTGCTACTTTATTATGTTCTGGAAACAAACAAGCAAACAAACGCATAAAGAAAATTCCAATATAATTATTATATAGGGCTAAATAGCATAAAAGTGGCATGAAATATTATTTGTTACATTTAAATTGATATGATACATTTATATTTTATATATAATGATAACAGTACTATTATATTATATACAAAAATATTATATTATATTATATTATATTATATTATATTATATTATATTATATTATATTATATTATATTATATTATATTATATTATATTATATTATATTATATTATATTATATTATCCTTTATTTTACCAAGAATTATCCCACTGAGATATAAATCTCTTCTACCAGGGAGTGGCCAAAATAGCAGGAGGAAATTAGACAGACAAAAATAATCATCTAACATCATATTTAAAGACATTCACAAGTTCTTCCAGGTAGAACTCCAAAAGATTTCTACAAATATTTAGAGATGGATTTTTTTTCTAACATCCTAACACTCCGCATTTCATTCCACAGCTGAGGAAAAGGCTGTTTTTGCCAAACTCAGAGCGAACAGTCAAATGTGGTTTGTAAAATGTATTATATAATTAGAAGTATAATATGATAAAAGATTACAAATATAAGTTGGCAGTTTACCTAATAATATATTGGCAGTAAATAATAACATATGCATTTTTCTACTTTGGTTCAAGGATGACCAACCAACTATTTTGTACAAAGTACAAGTGATGGGAACGTGAAGATGTATTTGTTACAAATCATATTGCAGCATGCTATGTACTATCCTTCCTTAGCAAGGACAAGTTTGCATGCGTTTTTTTTTTGTTTTTTTTTTTTTGCTTCAAAAGGAAAGCACATCTTAATACGAAAAAAAGTTATGTTATGTAATGTTATGTAATGTTATGTTATGAAACTGCCCGGAACTCATGCTTAGATTTGCTTTCTTCCGGACCGTTTTCATGTGCACATTTAAATTACACGGAGTGTTTTTTATGTCGCGCTCATCGTCTGATTTAATCAGAGTATCGTTTTATTTTAACTCAATTTAAGATCACGTTAAGTTTATTTTCTACCTAAAAAATCTCAGGATGGCAGGGAACTTCTGGCAGAGCTCACATTAGTAAGTAGAGACCGGTTTTGTAAATAAAATCGAGGACATTAAAGGAATTTCTAGAGGTTTTGCTGCTTCGAAGCTGCAAGAGAAATAAAACCATACAAACTCATGGATTTGCCTAATTGTAACTAATGTCTTTTTTTTAAATCTTCGTTAATACCAAATAATATATACTAGAATGGATGTCTATTATTTTTTGGAATAGTTTAAATATCTGGATTATTAGTTTTAGCCGGCTGGCTAGTGGCTTTGAACTGAAGAAACCATAGAGAAATTAAATTTATGAAAAGAATAATAAATGTGTTATTCACGGCATTAGTTCATTCTTATCGTTTTAAGTGATTTTTACGTTTTTCAGTAAGTATCATTTTGTTTTGATGCTTGTATGAAGTTTGAAAATGAAGTGACATAAATTATGAGTATATTAAATATACAATGTAATGCCGCTGCGTTGATTTATAAGTTATTATTTTATGATTTCTGAATTTTAAGTGTCTGGTGTTTGTTCTTATCAGTCTGCAGTGGGTTCTGGACAAACAGGATCTGATGAAGGAGAGACAGAAAGATCTCAAGTTCCTCACCGAGGAGGAATATTGGAAGCTACAGATATTTTTTGCCAATGGTATGGAGATAAATTGTTTTTAAAATATGAACATGGGCCTGTTCTGAATTTATGCATATCTTCAGGTGTAATTCGGCTGCTTTGTATTTTATTCAAGATACATTTTTAAGGAAATGTTCATTCAAATTCTATAGCATTAAACCTTGTCTTTAAACACTTTAAATAGTTTAATTTGTCTTCTCGTGGCAGTGATTCAAGCTTTAGGGGAACACTTGAAACTCAGGCAGCAGGTCATCGCAACGGCAACAGTCTACTTTAAGCGTTTCTACGCCAGGTGAGCAGGTCCTTTTCTTGGTTACAGCCTTTACTTCCTCCGTAAAGATTGGTGCTCGACTTTAAGATTGATGGCCCTTGTGTTTTACAAATGAGGGTGCTACATTTATTCTCTGTGGCTTTTTTCGAGTACACTTGCATGAAAGTTAAAGAAAGCTCTTGGCTTGTTTTCAGGTACTCTCTGAAGAGCATAGACCCTGTGCTGATGGCCCCCACATGTGTGTTTCTGGCCTCTAAAGTAGAGGTAAACACTCTCAATATGGGAATTTCTGCTGAAAGATGCATCATTTTGATTTTTAATGTAATAAAAAAAATATTTCCTTAACAGGAATTTGGTGTTGTTTCGAACACACGCCTTATTTCAGCAGCAACGTCTGTGAGTAAGTAATTTATATTTCACAAACTCATCCGACAGCATCATATATTACTACAGAAATGCAATTTAACAGTATAAAGTACAGGGTTTCAACGGGTCTTAACAAGACTTAATTCACCCTTCCACAAATAAAGAACTTTAAAAGATTTTAAAATCATAAAGTCATGATAATAAATGTTGCATTCACTGGGAAAAAAAAGATTGTCTTCCTTAGTATTTTTATTTTTTAGTACAAATGTCTAAACATCCTTTAATCAAGATGCATTTATTTGAGATGCAAATCTAAAATTAAAAATAAAAAAAAATCACCAAATCTCTTCACTATCAGGAAGGTTTGGGAATACCAGATCATGTTTTCATACTAATATGGATTAAATACATCTTTCTCTGTTTGTAACAGTGAAAACAAGGTTCTCTTATGCCTTTCCAAAGGAGTTTCCCTTCAGAATGAACCACGTGAGTCAGACTTCTTTGCTTTGCTCCAGCAGAAAACTTCTAAAACACTGATCTGAAATGTAGGCGAGTTGTTCCAGATAGCCTTGCTGTTACAGTCCCAAACAAATCTGACAGCGTCACTAAAGATCTAGATAAAACAATCTGATTCATATGATGGAAACGCTGTCTGAGAGGCTGAGATTGTGTGTGTGATGATGCAGCCTTCTGTCACATCCTAAGGGTCACCAAGTTTCTGACACCCAATCAGGAGCGACATTCCTCACGCTTACGACACCTTCGTAGGAAAGTCTCGTTATGGTGAAAATGACTGTTGGTTGTGGCAGCCCGTGTCTCGGGCTGGTGATAAGTGTGGTATGATTACAAAGAGTTTTATTTGTTGGGGACACCACTGATCAGGGGTCTCAGAGGCCTGGTGGAACGTTTATGGATAATCGTAATGGGAAAAATGATCCACATGTTTTGCAGTGAACTCATGCTTCTCTCTTTGTGTCTAGATCTTGGAGTGTGAATTCTACTTACTGGAGCTCATGGTTGGTATTGATTCTTCTTCTTTGGGATGTTCAGGTGTTTGTTTTTGCCGTCTGTTCATGGGTGTTTGGTTTGGATTTGTTTCAGGACTGCTGTCTGATCGTGTATCACCCTTACAGACCATTACTGCAGTATGTGCAGGACATGGGGCAGGAGGACATGCTGCTGCCGCTGGCTTGGTGAGGAGCGTGGCTTCAGACGGCATGGAAAACAAGCAAGCACTGTTCATTTTGCCTTATAAGTGTGTTAGAAACGTCTAAGTGGGTGGTGAAGGAAATGTTGATTAGATAAGTTGCAGATACAAGCCTCTTGCTTTTGAATCTATGCCTCTCCTGAAAGCTCATCTTTCATTAAAAAATCTTGTTTGTAATGTAAGAGCAGGTGCGACTGTTTATAAAATTAATGTGTGAGGTGTCCGGTGTCATTTGCTTCCAGCAGTGTCATTTAAGTTTTTTTTTTTTTTTTTTTATATCTTTATTTTTTTTTTCAGTTTTAGTTCAGTTTTGGTTTTAATTAATAATAATAATAAAAAAACATTTATTACTTAAACTTATTTGAGTTAGTTACCAAAACGACATCTAATTTTTATTTACATTTTTAATCTAATATTAATATTTTATTTTAGCTTTATTTTAATTAGCAAAAATGTTTTTAATATTTTTTTTTACAAAAACTGTTATATTGCTTGAATTGTATTTCTTATAATATTTTACATTTATTATCATATATATATATATATATATATATATATATATAATAAATAAATTGGTTTGAAGTGCAAATAGTGTAACCATTTTCTGCAGGATTATTATAGTTATAGAAATAGTTGTAGAAATCAAAACTAAAATAACTGAAATAAACAAAAATGAACTGAAATATATATATATATATATATTCTATTTTGGCTAGATGCCATGGCATCATTTCTCCTTTTAATTTAGTTTAACTTAATAAATGAAAATAACTAAAACTGAATAAAAATTTATAAAAACTTTAGACAAACAAAAACTAATGAGAAAAATAACAGAATTACTAAAACTTTAAGATGAAAACCGCGAATATTAAAATTAAACTGATTCAAAATATTAATAAAAACTATGATATATCCCAATGATACTAAAATAATACTGGTTTACTACATTTCCTTTTTCTTAGTCATTTTCCTATAGCAGATAAAGAAGCGGAAGTCTTGCACATTCACAGAAGATAGCTTACTTCTGTCTCGCAAAATAAGCTGAATGAGTGAACTTGAATGTCCTGTGAATGTGTGCAGGAGGATAGTGAACGACACCTACAGGACAGACCTGTGTCTGCTTTATCCTCCATTTATGATAGCACTGGGTAAGAACAAACTGCCTATATTTAATCCAAATAACTGTATGAAGACATTGTCATGTCACATACCAGTGGGCGGAGTTACAGATTGTGTGTCCCTCCCCCTCCAGCCTGCCTGCATGTGGCCTGTGTGGTGCAGCAGAAAGATGCCAGGCAGTGGTTCGCTGAGCTGTCTGTTGACATGGACAAGGTAAGACACACTCGGCTGTAAAAATGAATGAATGTTTCTGCCTTGCTCTGTATATTAACATAGGAGCTTTCCTCCAAACAGATCCTGGAGATTATCAGGGTGATTCTGAAACTCTATGACCAGTGGAAGAACTTTGATGATAGGAAGGAAATGGCCGTTGTGCTCAACAAAGTGCCCAAACCCAAACCTCCTCCTAACAGGTACGACAGACTGCAGACCTCAGTTTTCACAATCACACAACACTGTATTTATCTATATGGAAATATTCTGGGAAGCTTTCACTAATGCAAAGAGAAACAATGAAAAGAGGCAGTGCATTTCAGTGCAAAATGTCTTTGCAACTCTTGAATTCTTGTAAATGTCATGGATAAAAGTACAATTACTGGATTATACTACAGTTATAGATAAAAAAAATTTTTTTTAGAGTTAATGTCACAGTTTTTGTTAGAATGCATGCTTTCACACTTGTGAATTTTTCACCGCATTTAACATGGTTGATGATACTGCCCAATGATATTTTAGTGTTGTTTATAAACTTTTATATTATTTATTCATATTTTGAATTAGTTTTCATGCTTATATTTTCAGTTTACATTTTACAAATTTTATGTGCTTTTGTGATTGATTGATTTATTTATTTTGACCGTGTCTATATAGCTTAATGGCAAGTTTTTAAAATGTACGTTTTTCATCCTGTATTTATTCATTTATATTATTTATTTTTATTTCATTGTTTTTGATAGTTAGAAAAAAATCCCTTTATTAAAGTCTGTTTTATGTTCAAATATTTTTTTAAGTTTTAGGTTTAAGTTTTTTTTTCTTTATTATTTCAGTACTCAAAATTATTTGAAACATTTTCAAAAAGTGGAAAAGCACTTTATTACAGCTCGTTTTAATTTTTATTACATTTTTAGTTTTAGTAACTTTAGTACTTATGCTTATTTTATTTTATTAGTTTTCAAGGCATTTCTAAATTTAGCTTAAGTTCAAGTTTTTCATCTATATTTTATTTCAGCTTTATTTCAATTACCAACATTTTTGGTAATTTTTTATAGTTTTAAGAAAAGTGGAAAAGACCTTTTTTATCTCCTCTCACTTCTGCGCCTGTATTTTCTTTTCTTACAACAGTGAGACTGACCAGAGCTCAAACGGGAGTCAAAACAGCTCGTACAGTCAGTCCTAGAGCGGCCTCTGCTGGAGGACCTGAGGTGGAGTGATACACAAACACAGCACATCCCGGCACATCTGAATGCTGCTTTTCACAAGCTCATTGTTTTATGACTGTGGGAAACACATTCCCGGCACAAATCCTCTTTTTCCTCTCTTCTGGGCTCTTCCAGCAATCAGAGCAGAGAGAATGATGCCACCTCTTTCCTTCCACCAATCAGAGCAGAGAGAATGATGCCACCTCCTTCCTTCCACCAATCAGAGCAGCCCATGTCCGAACTGCTCACCAATAGGAAATATGCTTTGATTTAGAGTTTTCTGGCAAGCCTAAGGCTGTTGTCTTGAATGTTACGGACACACACACAACACACACACACACACACAAACGCACCTCATTGGGTATTTGTTTGATTAAGAGGGGTGCTGTTTTCCCAGATCTTGTTAGTCGATGGTCCTGACTTCCTTGAAAAGTCCCATTAAGCTTCTTTTAGCGGATGCTCTTTGGGAACTAAGAAAACTTGATTATTTTCTGTCTGAGAGCGGCAAATAGAGAGTGTGTGTGTTTAATCGCAAATATATTTGTATGCGTGCCTCTCGTTGACCATATCACAGTTTGTATTCCTCAGGGAAACGGATCAGTCCTCTTTACAAAGTGGCTGTCTGTAAACTGATTGGCCACAGGGCTATGTGACGGCGATCTTTTGAACCCTCGTACTGTGTAATCAAATCCTGATTGGATATTTGACGCACATGTGGATGTGAGTTAAAATGCACAAGTGACACAGATAGTTGAGTCGATCACAGTATGCTTCAAACGGCATTGTAAATATGCTTTCCATTTATAGCCCTTGACATTGTTTTGTCTCATAAATTTACTGTATGATTATGCTATATGTGTACTTGACATAAAGCCAAATGACTTTTTTTTTTTGCTTTCATTTTGTTTGTTTTTAGATTTGTTGTCCATGGAGGACAAGCCAATATCTTCAGGGTTTTGGCCATGTAGATCTACGTCTTAGATGTGGTTATCAAGTCCCTCACTTCCTATCATTTGCATCTCCATCATTAGTTTGGTGGACATGAAGGACTTCAAATTATTTTACAGAACATACATGTTTGGGTGTGTTTTGAATGGAATTATTTTAATTTTAGTTGTGCTTTAGGAGTGTTGCCTCATCTTTATTGAGTGAACTTGCATAAATGTGGCCCTTCTCCGTGATGCATTGTACCCATTATTTGCCTGTATATATATTTGTCAATGTGAGAGCTCTGTAAGATGAGAGGGCTTGGAGTGTTCTCATTAATTTGTCTATAATGGAGCTCAGAAGCCTTATTGAATAAAGCTGCTGTTGAAACAAAAATTACAAATCTTTTTTTTTTTTTTGGCATGAAAAGTGTCCTGTGTTAAAATGATATTTAAAAATTATATATTAAATATATAATTTAATTATTTTCTATAATTATATAAAATATTTTTATATATTTATAAAGTTTTAAATTATATTAAATTAATTTATACTTTTATGTTATATTTTAAACTTAATTTTAATGGTGCATTGTGAATTATGTGAAATTTTCGATGTAGGGTGATTCAGGTAAATTGGGAAAAAAAAATTCTCTTTAAAATGACTGACAAAAATCTGCCAATTGTCATGAATTAACCTACTAAATTAACTAAAATCGTTTAAACTATAAGTATTTAATTTTATAATAATAATGTAAAAAACGTAAATGAAAAAAAAAACTGAATTCCAAATATAAATGTAAGCTACAGCAGATGTACGGTACATGATATGAAAATAACACTGATGTAAATAGAACATATTATTAATCCTTCGTTCTGTGAGGTTAGTTGCGAAGCTACTTCATCAAATGTTTCTGGAACAAAATAATGGAACCTTTATAAATTACTGATTTCATATAATGAGCTATTATGAATTTTTTGTTACCGAACAAGTGGATCTGACCAATGAGAGTGGCGAATCTGCGCACTCGTCCCGCCCCCTCGCAGCATCAGCAGCCCCGCCCCTGGTGACGTACAGCGCTCAGCTGTGCGGTAAACAGCGGCGGCGAGCGGCTGCGGATTGATGCCGACCCCACCGCGGGGACGGACGGCCAGCATCAGGAGGCGACATGCCCGCTGCTGCTCCTCATCCGTTTGTCCTTAGACCCTCTGACACCCACATCCTCACCACCTCCACCCTGCGGCACTGATGAAGCCTCCTCTGTCGAACCCACACCGGGCCGAAGGGCGGATAGAGGAGAGAGAGGATGTACTGGCACGTCGCCTTCGCCTGGAGCCGCTCCTGCGCGCTTGAACTGGGCCGGAACAAGAGCCTCTCGCTTGGCTTGTGCGGCTCTGAGGAGGATCTCTCGTTATATGGGTACATTATAGCCTACCCGCTGCAGGAGTGCGGAGGGATCATGTCTGCGTTAGGAGTCGACTCCTGGTGGAGAAAAACGCTCTACATCACCGGGGGCGCGCTGCTCGCCGCCGCTGCCTATTTACTACACGAGCTGCTTGTCATTAGGTATCTATCTATCTATGCAACGTTTATATATTAGCACTCAATAAATAAGCACTGCATAGACAGTGGTGATAATAATATAAATTATAATTACTGCTATCCATGCAGTGCTTGTACTTTTATATATAATTTATAGAAATTTAATGTTTATATTTTAATATATTAATATTTAAATATTTTAGACATTATTTGACATATTTAATATTTTGTAAATAATATTTAACAATTATTATATATAACAATAATTGTATTATTCTGTTTTTGTTATTATTATTACGATTTATGTAATGCTTGTATATATATATATATATATATATATATATATATATATATATATATATATATATATATATCCCCTTTGGATGGAGTGAGAGGGGCATAAACAGGGTTTTTATGTATGAAAAATTACCTAAATTCATGTCAACAAAATGCAATGCAGCCATTCGTTATCCTACGCTGAAGAGTGATGAATACAGTGAATATGAATATCAGAATCAGAACCTGCCAACTGATTGAATTTTGAGCAGTATGCTATTTATTACCTCGTCTACGCATGTTGACATGTTGATGTGTGCTATATCAAGGGCATGGCTGCAGGAGCGTCTCTATATGTAGGCCTTGAGGATGTCTCCTTGTGATATTGTGATGTTATAGAATGACCTTTATCATACCCTTATTGACAATGTGTAAATAGTGACCCGTCAATGTAGAGATCAGAGCCAGCTGGGTTTAATTCTGTGCTTTTGCTTTGTCTCTGACCTTTGCAGAAATGGCAGTGCTGTTAGTACTTAGCAAAACATCTCAGGTTACACAAGGCCCTGGGAAAGGCTTGGTGTTATTTGATGACCATTCACATGAGCTATTGATTCAGACATGCATTACACAAATATAATTACATATTATTAATTGTTTTAAGATCAGAGACACACTTATAAGTACAAAACTGAAGAGAGAACTCTACTGACTGTGATGTTTTGAATGTGTTTCAGCACCACTGAAGTGGACAGCGACTAATCACTAAAGACTGAACTCTGAATCGATCTAAAGTGTTTCTGGAATATTTCTGGTCCATTTTAATTTTTTTTAAAATAATTTTAGGAGTTGATGAACTCTGTTTAAAAATTATAAAATGTAAAAAAAAAAACAAAAAAAAAAACAGAATATTATAACAACCAACCAGGAAACACATTAAAATAATCTAAAAATCTATTTACCCCAATTGTATCAAGTAATTGAATATAATATAATATATAATATAATAATAATATACTTTCTTTCAAACGCAATTAAAAGTATCTAATGTGCCCAAAGCTTTGCACAATAGATAATGCTGTATATGGTCATTTTGAAGAGTTTCTGGTGTGTTTTGAAATAAAATTGTAAAATTGTAGAATATGATAAAGTTGGTTTAAAGAGGATGAAATTTCAAAAAATCCCAGAGACACTGAAGGAAGTAACTAAGCTATATTATAGCAACCATCAATCTGAAAACACATAAAAACTGCATAAAAATCTATTTTTCCCCCTACATAATTCAATTTAATAATATAATTTCTCCCAAGGTAATAATAGGATTTTTCCCATTAGTATCTAATGGGCTCAAAGCTTTTCACAGTAGATGGTGCTGAATCTTGCTCATTTTGGACAGTTTCTGGTGCATTTTTAAAAGAAAATGTACCACTTTATGATGTTTTAGTGTATTTGTGAACTTTTTTTTATCTCCATTAATTTCTAATTCACTTCCATATTTGCTGCCTTGTAGGAAGGAACAGGAGTTGGACTCTGAAGATGCCATCATTCTGCATCAGTTTGCCCGGCCCAAAACTGGAGTGCCTAGCTTGTCCCCTTTCTGCCTGAAGATAGAAACATACCTGCGGATGGCAGACCTTCCTTACCAGGTATCAAAATATATGATAATGATACGTTGTGAAAAGAGGTGGATGTTTTTTAAACATACAAGCTGTTTTCTCCTCAGAACTATTTCGATGGGAAGCTGTCTCCTCAAGGGAAGATGCCTTGGATAGCGTATAATAAGGAGCAGGTGTGCGGGACAGAGTTCATCATCGACTTCCTGGAGGAAAAGCTCGGTGTGAATCTCAACTCCAGCCTGAGTCCTCAAGAGAAAGCCATCTCACGTGCCATAACCAAGATGGTGGAGGAACACTTCTACTGGTGAGAAAGAGCTGGGTGTTTTTCTTCACATATGGTCTAAATCAACCTGATATTTGAATGAACATCTTCAGTGCTTCATTATATTGTAGAAAAACAGAGATCAGATTCACTTGCATAAGTTACTTGAATATTTAAGTTACTGAATGACTGAAATGTGTTAATATTCTACATATGATGCATTTTGCTTTAGGACGATAGCATACTGTCAGTGGGTGGACAATGTGGAAGAGACGCAGAAGATGTTAGCCACAAACGGGCCGCTGAGTGACATGCTCAGGTGGATTTTGAGTCAGGTGACCGGCAGCATTGTGAAGAGAGAGATGTACGGCCATGGGATCGGACGCTTCTCCAAAGAGGAGGTTTACTCTCTGATGGAGAAAGACATGCGCACCCTTGCCACATTCCTTGGTGTGTTTTGAACATTTGAGGCACAGTTTTTTGAGCTTTATTGACAGGATTTGTAGCATTTTAGTCATTTTCTATATTTAATCTAGATCAGGGGTCCTCAACTCTGGACCACACGATCCACTTTCCTGCTCTAAATTGTGATGATATAAACTCATAATTAACTTTTTTTATGAGAAAAAAAATCTGAGAATCAAATATCAGAGGGAAAAAGTCATTTGACATATTTTAACAATTCTGAAAAATATGTAAATTCAGTATTCGGAGAAAACAAATAGTCAAAATTCTGAGAAAAATAGCAGAATTGTAAGATATAAACCACAATTACCTTTATTATTTTTTTACATCTGTGGTAGAAACAAGCTTCCGTAGGTACCTGAGCCATATCTAGAGACCACAACATCATAGCAACAAACCAGAAAACACATGAAAAATATAGAAAAATAATTTTTCTGTTGTTTTATATAATTCAGTTTAATAACAATTTTATCCTGTAGGCAATAAAAAGTATCTAATGGGCCCGGAGCTCTCCACAGTAGATGCTGCTGTATTTGGTCATCTGGCTCAGGCCATGTGGACTCTCCCAGGAACACGTCCAGAGCAGTTAATCAAAGGTGAATTTAATGAACTCATGCTTTTTGTGTATTGTAATACTGTTACATAAAGTTTTGAGTGCATTAACTGAGTGAAGCTGCTTCATCGGTGCAGGCGAGTTCATCAACCTGGCCATGTACTGTGAACGAATCCGCCGTAAATTCTGGCCGGAGTGGTTTGTGGACGTCGACGACCTTTACTACGACGGACTGAGCGAGGAGCCGGATTCTCCTTCTCAGCTTCCGGATTTGGGTCTGTACTCACGCAGCGGCAGCTTCCAGGAGCAGGAAAGTGCTCTGTCGCACCATGACACACCGTCACCAGACAGCGACGCCACCGGGCACTCTCTGTTCGATTCTGACATGGACACCGAATGCTCAGAAACTGAGCATTTGAAGTGAAAACCACACCCTCTTGATGATGTATCTGCACGGGCCCCGCCCCCTTTGTTCTCCCACATGCCCTTTAGCAGGGGAAGGGCTGGTCAAATAAAGATGTGGTAACATAGCAGCGGTTTTCCCAGACTCTCAGCGATGGACAGGTATTCTGACACTTTTTAATTAATGAGAATGAGATTTTATTCAATGAGGGAAGGTCAGGCCATAGAGAATCCAGGGAGAAAAAGTATCAAACAGAATAATAAAGATGGATTAAAGAGTGAGAATGGAACGGAGTGAATGATGCTTCAGCTGAATCACTCCTCCTGTGGTTGTGACATCATCACTGCGCTCGAAATCGACAGAATGACATCATCACATGTGACCACTTCCCTTTCACTGTGTGTGTTTTTGTAGCTAAACAGCATTTCTTACATCCTGGGATTTATTGTTATACGGGTAGACAGACAGAAAGAAGGGTTTTGGGTTCTGATTGAAGTGTGTAAATACTTGTGTGAAACAACTTGACTCATTCTTATAGTCAATCTAAAATTCACATCCAGTTTTATTTGATCATATTTAGCATATTTGATAGTACTCATATTTTACCATGATTTTTCAAAAAAATTATGCGTAAGTATAAATCAAGTAAGCCTAAGTTGCTGTCCAGTATTCATCTTGAAATATAACAATATACAAGTTATTTTTATGATTATTTTATTTATTTGTCACAGCAAAAAGACACTTGAACTACAAAAATTTTCACAATTTCTAAAAGGCCTTTAACTTGCAAAAAAAAAAAAAAAAAAAAAAAAAATATATATATATATATATATATATATATATATATATATATATATATATATATAATCTATCAGTTTGATGAGAGAATGCATATAGTAGATTCAATAGAACAGGTTTTCCAGGACAGTTTTGATCATGTTCATAATTTAGAGGCCTAACTTAACTTTTGTGGTTTAATATCAGTCATATCTCATCAGTACTCCCTGCATGTTTAATTAAGGACAGATTATTATTTGATATTGGGCAAATTATTAATTTAGGAGCAAACACGGTGAATGTATAAATAGATCATTTATTTGTTTGAGGTTCAGTCTATTTTCAGTTGCAAGAAAATGTAAAATCAATATAGTCTGCAATGCAGATCCAGAATCAGTTGCATGCTGTTAAAATCTATATCATGCAAGACTCGTGTATATGTTTTCCTAGCTAAAAACATCACTTGTGTTTGTCGAACAGCAAACACTTCAGATGGATCTGTGATGCAAGAGCGCCTCCTGTGGGCTGCATCATTATTTACTACGACAAAAAAACACTGGACCAGAACAGAACAGAATACCCTGGTAATGCAGCAGTGTTACTCCAATGCAGCCATTACAGGAGACTCATAACACAATACAGATGGAGACAGACAGCTGGTGTGTGTGTGTGTGTGTGTCCATCTGCTGCAGGACTGAGTCTCTGAGTCATCTTCACACATGAACACACTCGCAGGAATGATCTCCTAGGGTCCGATGCACAACGAATGACACATGCAGGACGGGAGACTTATGTTTTTCTGTTCCTTAGTGAGATTTAATCCGTATCTTGCTGTGCCGTACAAACTTCCTTCCTGTTGCCACCAAAGCCCTTTTAAAATCTTAAACATAATCCTGCATTAAGATGCTGTCTATATAGAGCATTTATTAGAAAGAATGCCCCTTCAAATCCAAATGTACTTATCTGATGTTTTTTTAAATGAAGCATTATTAGAAAAAACGATTTTAAATAAACATTGGGTTAATTAACTGGTGCTTTTTTCAGAAATAAAATGTTTGCATGCCAGCAATTATTTAAATGTGCCAAAGACTTAAAGGAACAGTTCACCCAAAAAGGAACATTTGCTGATGATTTATTCACCCTTTGACCATACAACATAGAGATTAGTTTTTTTTTTCTCTGTAGTGAATGGGTGCCATCAGAATGAGAGTCCAGACAGCTAATAAAAGCATCACAATAATCCACATTACTCCAGTATATCAGTTAATATCTTGTGAAGTTGGAGAAAGCAATATTATTAACAGAGGACTAATATTTTAACCTAAAGCAATGATTTAGAGTTAAAAATGTCTTACAGATGAATTTGTTTCTTTTAAACACACAGATTTTCACTACACAATACATTATTTGATGGACTGGAGTGGTGTGGATTATTGTGATGTTTTCATCAACTGTTTGGACTCTCATTCTGACGGCACCCATTCACTGCAGAGGATCTATTGGTGAGCAACTGATGTAGTGCTACATTTCTCCAAATCTGTTCCGATGATAAAACAAAATAATTTACATCTTGGAAGGCCTGAGTACATTTTCAGCAAATTAAAATTTTTCTGGTGAACCATTCCTTCAAAGTACAAAGTCAAAAAATTGACAGTCAGTCTGAGTTAAACCATAATCTTTCTTAAGATGTTTGTTTGTTTGCTTTTGTATTTTTCTTGATTTAAGATTTAAATAAAAATAAAATAATAATAATATATTTTAATATTTAAAAATATATATTTAAATGTTTTGTTTGTACTATGTGTTAATCCTGGACCACTTGATCTTTTTTTATTTATTGCTTGTGATTTAATTTATGTTTTGAAAGTATTGCAAAAGACTTATTCTTGACTTTTAATGAGTTGTTATATTTCTTCATGAATATCTGCAGTTGTTTTAGTTCCTGTGAGAGTTGTGTGTTTTACACAGTTTTCTTTTTGATCATATTGAATGAATTTCAGATGATGCTCACTAGGCCAGAATTCAAGGCTTGTCTTCAAAAGCTCACTTTAGGCGTTACAGACTATTGCAAATTAATTTTTAATGGTTCCTTGTTGAGCTTTAGTTTCTAGCTAGTTTTATCATCCATACATGACAATCGTGTATTTATTTTCCTCACAAGTCATACAGTCCCACTCATATGCCAAAAGTGATAGAAATATGGCAACCCAAAGATGGAATAATGTTGGAAAGGCAATGGTAGGGAGTCCAAGTCTCATGTTTATTTTCATGTGTGTGTGCTGATTTTAGAGCCATATTACAGAGTCTATGTTGTGTGTATCATGACCCCGGGGGATTTATGGATTTATTATAGGCTATACATAATATTGGGGAGGCAGGGGTTGTGGACATGAACAAATGGTCACTGTAACATAAGGAACCCAAATTGTCTGATAATTGTATTAAAGATTAAACCACGTTTCATGAAATATAGCTGTATTAAATGAACTGTTCCTTGCTCTATGTGTGGTTTCTGATTGCAGTTCATTCTTTAATTCTTAATATTTATTCCTAATAAGCCTACATATAATTTAGAAGGATTTTTAAACTCCCTCATTTCTGAAGCCTAGAGAACAATTACTTAAATCATATCAGTATAGCGTGTATATACTGTCACAAAGCCTTTTTTTTTATTGTGTTTTATGTTGAATAGTTTTAGTTTAATAATTCATTCATTCAGTTAATATGAATCAATTGCAAACTGCAATTGCCTGTTTGCATGCCAGATTTTTTTTAAATCCTAAGATTGTTAAATATTGATCCAATGTATTTAGGTGCCACCTGCTCCAACAGAACAACTTTCCAAAGGTAAAAACTTTCTCTCAAACACAAATGAATATGAATCACAACCAACATACAATGACTTGAGACTTTTGACTTGCACTTTACCAAACCTATACAAACCTCTACAGGTACCATCTGAACTAACTCGGTGAGTGACTAGAAACTAGAAACTACTAGAAAGTGTTTTTATAAAACACACCCCCGAGCTCATATTACATTAGGATACTTTATGCCAGTATGTTTGACTAAACAGAACATGCAAACATATAGACGACTGTAATATCTAAATTTCATTAAGAATTGCTTTTCTCCAACACATTATCGTCAGTAGATGGCGCTCACTGCACACACACACACACACACACACACACACACACACACACACACACAAATGCGGCTTTACGCCGTTTTCCAAGGCCCTAAGATTCACTATTCATTATCAATACACAGCAAATAAAACTGACATCTTAAATTGTACATTGACGGAGCAATAACTTATATTGTTTTACAGGTAATAGCCGATTAGAAACGACCGGCCTGTTTAAAAATGGAAAGCAATTTTATCTTATAAAAGCTATTAATTAGAAAATTAAGATCTCACTAATGTTGTAGCAGTAGTCTGATATTTTGTTTCCATTAATGTATTTAAAATATATAATAATAATAAGTTTTAGATCCAGAATAGCATCAGAAAATATTAACATACGTTGCCGATCTGTTTCTGGACACGTTTGGACCCGTCAGATCCGTCTTCATTAGCAGTGAAATGGCAAACATTTGCCTCCATGGTCACTCAGAAATGGAAGCGAAGGAATTGCATCGGGCTGCGATGGATCTACAGCATCAGCTCATCCTGAAGCAACATTATATTCACACAGCCTTGATGCTCGAATAATGTGTGGAATTGTGAATCCGTTTATCTTGAGGATCTTCATGCGCGGGGCACAGATTGATGAGAGGCACTTCTTCTTATAAAAACGTATTCATTTAATGACAAAAGGCGTTTAAAAACTGTGCAATTTTTCTGTCAAAACCAAAGACATTACTGGTCTCAACAGGGCACACTGACAGCTTGTGCTTTGGCAGTGTCAGGTTAAGTGCACAAATATACAAGTATTCACAGAGCCATAGAAAATTCAAATGAAAAATCCACGCACAATGTCCTTGTTTCTCGATGCAGGCCATCAAATCATTGTGACACAGCTGGTGTAATATTTCTCTTAAAAAAAAAGATACATATTTGGGATAAACAAGAAACACAATAGAGCAAACAGATACAAACATAACGAGGCATATACATTTAGTTGACGCACAAATTCACACAATGCTATAATAATAATGGGCAACGAAAACTGGCCTCTTATTATTATCATTATTATTATATTGTCGTTGTTGTTTTAAAATCTTGATCTGTGTTAATTATGAGCAAGAACAACTAGCCTCTATATTATTATTATTATTATTATTATTATTATTGTCGTCAATATTGTTTTTAAATCTTGTCATTTCCATATAAAGCGTTTCCAGACAAAATAATTAAATTAAATTAAATTAAAAGCTTGGATTGTTTTTATCTTTCATATAAAATATCATAAATTGTACGATTCCGTTTTGGGGTTTTTTAGATTTCCAAATAAACAAAAATTGATTAAAATCTAAATAAGCCACCGTCTCAAATCATGGTGCAAATTTTGGTGCATTATAAAAATTCACTCAAAATGTTAAGAAACCCCAATTGGGTGGTTACTTATGAAGAGCTGGTATCACTGAATTTTATTTATAGAAATAGAAATTTCGATATGGTCCAAAGCACTGTGCGCTTCTAGGTTTTACTGTTTTCCTCAGGCCTCTGTTTTGCACCAGCAGAGTGAATCCGTGATCTGCATGAAATCGGCCTGCTTTGCCTGTGAACGACACACAGCGGCACTTGGCAGCCTTTGTTGTGACCGAAATGAGACTTTTAAAGAACTGATCACGTTTGCATTTAACAGTGATACTTTCAGATAAGTTAACATATAGCCACATAATGTTAAGTATAATAATAAATATTATTATTGTTGCTTTTGTTGTTAATTGTGCATGTTAGGTTTTTTATTTATTTAAATAATTTAGATATATTTCGTTTATAATAATAATAATTATTATTTGGTTATTTATTGGCATAAAGGCCAATAAAAAGCAGACACAATCTTAATGAGTATTAAACATTTTGTGATCGTGACGGAAATAATAATGATAATAATAATAATGAAGCATTTGCCATTAGTATGTGTAAGAGAATGCACAGTAGACTGCAGCAGATTAATTTCAATCCGTAATAAACCTTTTCTGGTCATGAGGGGAAGATGGCGCGCCCCCGACGCCTTTTTCACAGCTTTCGGTTGGAAGTGATATGATGCTTTCACAGATCCCCGGACTTGAAAAGAAATCTTAAATAAAATAATATTTACGTTCCCTCTTTAGGTTCAGCCGCTGCGCGTAACGACTCAGAGCGTGTTTTCTCGCGCCCGTGCCGGTAAATTGTTCGCGCAACCACGCGCGCTCCGCGCCCTTGGAGGTGCCACACACAGAGACACTTCATCACCGTCGGTCCGCCCCGAGCGGGCTTGTGACCGGGACAAAGAGACAGTCGATTATGTTCAGGCCGCCCCTTTCTCACGGAACAGGTGTCTGCGCGCCGTGGTGAGGCGAGGCGTCCCCGTACACATCCTCGTTCCCGGCCATCGGTCCGTTTTGGGGCGTCATTCGCTTCTCCTTCTGCCGCCGGTTGCAAAACCAGACCCGCACAACCTCCTTCTCCAGCTGCAGGCTATCCGCCAGCGAAGTGATCTCCGACGCACCGGGTTTCGGGCACTTGAGGAAATGGCTCTCCAGGGCCCCTTTGACACTCACCTCGATGGAGGTCCGCTTTTTCCTCTTCCTCCCCTGCGCAGCAATCTTATCCAGGCTGGTCGGGCTTCCTGAGGTGGAGTCCGCCTCCTCCAGCCATTTGTTCAGCAGGGGCTTGAGTTTGCACATGTTTTTGAAGCTCAGCTGGAGCGCCTCGAACCTGCAGATGGTGGTCTGGGAGAAGACATTGCCGTAAAGGGTGCCCAGCGCGAGCCCCACGTCCGCCTGCGTAAACCCCAGCTTGATCCGGCGCTGCTTGAACTGCTTGGCGAACTGCTCCAGGTCGTCCGAGGTCGGCGTGTCCTCGTCCGAGTGCAGGCTCTGCGGGTGGCCGTGCTCGCTCAGATGCGGGCTGTGGTGGTCCTCGTGGTGCATCCCCGGTTCGCCGTACCCGGACTGAGAGTAGATCAAGCTCTGCCCGTTGGAGGTGCTCATGCTCGGCATAGTGGTCGCGCGCCAAGCGCCCGCCTCGTGATGCTGCTGGCTTTGCTGCACCAGATGCGCCTGTCTCGGCGAATGCTGCAGCTCCTCCACCGGCTTAATGTCCTGCTCGCCCAGCGGGCTGGCGGGCCATGGCGACCCCTCTCCCCCGTGAGACAGCGCCGCCGTCAGCCACTGGTGCGCGTGGCCGAGCGTGCTCCCGCTGCTCTGCAGTGTGGTGTACTCGCTCTGCAGAAGGCTGTGCGCGTCCCTGTAGGCCGGCGGCGGCGGCGTCTGCTGCATGCTGCCGGGCTCCGAGTTGGACGTGAGGATGCTGTAGTGGTTGGACGCCGCGGTCGCCATAGTTTCCACAGCTACTCTGTGCCACAGGCGGCTCCCCAGCGCGCCAGAGCCGCGAGGACGCAGAGGCGCGCACCTGAGATCCGCCTCGCGCTGCTGTCTATTGGTCAGAAGCGCTTAACAGATGTGACAGCGGCGCGTTCATTGGTCGCAGTAGATTCGACAGAAGCCCCATCCCATTGCGTTCGCCTAAAAAACAAGCACAGAGGAATCAGCAGTGACAGGGCGCAGTGGGCTCCAAAGCATCCAGTCTGGCTTTCGTTAAGTTTTTCTTAAAGTTGAAACGTTTCACAATTTAATATTAACATGCTGTTTTATTTGGCTGTTACTTATAGGATAGTTATTCCAATATATATTCCAATTCAATAATAAATTGTAGCTTAGTTTCGACATTATTGGATATTTAATGAGTGCTTTGTCCAAAAAGGAATACAATTTATTATATACCGTAGCTATTGGCCCAAAGCATTTCAAATAAAAGGTAAACAAACAAACAAACAAAGAAAAATAATTTTATCAAAATAGTTTAAATGTGTAAGCAAATTAATTAAGTATATTTATATCTTATATTAAGTTAATATTACTGGATAAAACAAAATGCTTTTCAACAAAAAATAAAATAATGATATTTGGTTCATAATATATTTCAAATAGAAAATAAAGACTAATACTATTAATCAAATTCAGAAATGTGATTTGCACTTTAAAATATATTTCACAACACTTTGTGATATCTACTCTATTTTAACTTAATTTTCTTCATTAAAATTATAATTTAAAAATGTATTTTCTTTGTTAAAATTAAATTCAAATTGAAAAGGTGCAGTGAGCTCATGACTGCTTATTGAAAATCTGGCACGACTATTTTATTTTACTTATTTATATATATTAAAAAAAAAAAAATAAGGCAAAAAAATAAAATAAAAAAATCACAATAGTAAACTTCAATGAGGTGTAATGCCATCCTTACAGTGTATATGAAAAAAGTTAAATGGTTATCTGAGCTGATGATATTACGATAATTATATTTGTTTATATTATTATATGATTGAAATAACAACACTCTATGTACTGATGTGATTTCAGAGTCTCTCTGTTTCTCCCTCATGGCTCAAGGAGGGGGCATATTTCTCGGGCCCCTGTCCGTTGCCATGGCAAGAGGTGAATGAAACAACGCCGCCCACGTCACAGCTGCTCGAGCCTTTTCTCTCTCTCTCCCCCGCACACATAAAGCCCATTTCAAAGCCTGAAAAGCACATGCAGGGCATCGCAGGGCCAGAGAGAGGTGAATGACAGTCTCAACCTCCACCCCAGCCACGGACTTTTGTAAACATGCACCCACATGCACTGTTCTCCACACATTTTTTTGCACTCCCTTATAAAGCATCTCTGTGTGCTACGTAAAAAAAAAAAAAAACATGTCTAAAAAAGCATGATAATCCCATGATACTAATTGGGAATGCAGATTGCCCAATGTTCATGAGATTTGGTGAAACGCAAGGAGCGGTCGTGTTAATTGAGTTGTAATTTTAAGATTCAGAAGCTTTAACAGAGTCGTGCACGGCCAAGCAGAAAACACATTAGCTTAATAAAGTAATATGCAAACTATGGGCTGTTCAGTTACACATCCTAATAATGCATAAATGATGCTATACCCATTAAAGGGACGAAGAGGCCCAGCGTTTATAATTATTAAACAGTTATTTCTCTGGCAGTTCCTCCAATTTGTGTTTGAGAGAATAAAAATTAATGGTGAATAATCTGAGCAATAAATTAGCAGTAATTATATCGACCCTGTGCTGGAGTTGTTTAATTTCTCATGGCTTAATTAGAAAGGACTGTTGAGTAATTAAATGTTCCGATTGAAAACATGATCATCTTGGGGATTTGTCTTCTTATACTTTTTTTTTTTCATAGCATGAGCAGAACAGTCTGGTAACACTGAATTATAACTTTAAAGTCCATAATTTTTATTAGAAAAGGAAATAAAATAAAACACATGATAGGTAAAAAAAACTGATAGCCTGAATACACTGTAAGTTGCTTTGGATAAAAGCGTCTGCTAAATGCATACATTTAATTTTAAAATAAAATATAAAACATGTATATAAAAAATTAAACAGTACATTATGAATAGCCTATATATGAAAATATTGAAATATTGTAAAACACATTTTTTATTTTAACATTTTTTATGACATGATATGTTTAGTATAATATATACAAACACTCATATTACATGTATACATGTGATGAGCAGTAAAATTATAGTGAAACAACAATAATAGGCAAGAATAGGAAGTGAAAGAAAAAGAAGAAAAAAGGGCAATTAAAATATATATATATATATATATATATATATATATATATATATATATATATATATATATATATATATATATACAAAAACTATACAATGTATACAGATATATCAAATATTTATTGTAAAACACATTTTTATAGAGTGTGATTAGTTAGTTTTGCAATAGAAAGTACATTGTGGTAATAAAACGATTTTCTTATATTTTCCAGTGTCCAGTCTTTGAATTTATTTAATTTGAATTTTTATTTAATTCTCCAGTCTTTGAATTTACATTTTACAAATCAGTTACAATTTATGCCACCATATCTATCTATATATATATATATATATATATATATATATATATACACACAATGTATATATATATATATATTACATTGTGTATTCTGTCAGTTTGAATGTGTGTGTGGGGTTTGTCTGGGGTTCACCTGTGGTAGATATAAGGGGTGGATGAGCTCCTACAGACCCTCATTCACATGTAATTAGTCTGCACAAAGGGCTCGTTAAATCTGTAATCCACATGCCTCCTCTCCCTTTGATAATGTTGGTCAACTGTGAGAGAATGGCTATTATGCTCCTTATAAAAGAGGGGCAGTTCAGCTCTCTGTATTAAGGCCCCCACTGTGCACAGCAAAACTGGGGTCAATAGCACCCCAAACACACTCGCTCAGACATACATGCAGCAGAAACTCCGGCTCATCACTTATTTCATTAGGTCAAACCAAACCTTCAGTCTAAAGGAACCGCCTGTTTGACAAGCACAATATTTCATTGAACAAATATGTACTCATAAAATTTAAATAAATACTCACAGTCAACTATATTTTCAAATTAATTATCAAAGCTAAAATAGGTTCTGTACTGTATACTCAATGCATATATTAATATTTAGAAATCATATTAAAAATAATAACAATAATAATATTTCTCTTGCTCGTTTTCCTCTTACACCCAGATCCAACGGCTCTCTCATTTTTTATTGGGTAGTTGTTTAAATATGTCTACTTTTGAAGCCCGGTGGGTACATCAGTTATTACATTAAATGCAGAATTGAATGTATTTTTCACAAGGGTTTTGGATTGTAATGGGGTTATGATTAAAGCTCCTGCATGCTTCTATCCCATCTATGGTCTGCACATTCAGAATTTAGCTCCATGTCTACGATGTTCCTCTAATTTAGAGCATTTGTGAGGATTATGCATTTTCCACCCGATTGTGACAAACATTTGGCGCTGGTTGGAGTGAGTGGGAAAATGACACTGCATCATCATCAGATTAAGTAATCCAGAGGTGTCTGTGTCTCTGGCTTTGTGTGGGAGGATATAATGAATACACTAATTAGGGGTATTATTCAGATAATGGGTGTAAGTCTTTGTCTGAGAAGCTTAGGCAGTTATGATAAAACTGTAATGTGCAAATCCAAAGTCATTAGATATTTAGTTGATTATCCAAGATCTTTGGTAGGCGCCTTACTCGCAGCCTGATAGAGATGATTGATTTCTCCTGTTCCCTGAACTTTTATGACTTGATGGGAATAATACTAAAGTCTCTTTTCCTGGAGTTTGGTAGTTTAATGGCTGTTTGGATTTTACTGCCTTTGCAATAGACCATTAAAAATCCACATGGGTGTTTTGAACGTTTTGGCATCCTGATCTATTCTCTGAGGATGTGGGAGTATAAATATAAATCATGTTTTCAGGCCACCGTGGCTTTAAATTTCTTCTAGTTGCAACCATTGACCCTTTGTTATGTATGCTTAAACCTCGTCATACAACTCATGATTCTGGCTAGCACATTTAATATTTCAGTTTGGGGATATGCTGCTTCTGATTGGTCAGAAGCTCAAACAATGAGTTGATTTTTCGTAATATTCACTGTCATCCATTTCAATCACTCTGTATATCAAAAATTCAACACAACTGGAACAGGTAATACAATCACAACTAGTTCAATCTTTTATCTCAGTTAGCAATTGTATTGTCGTGCAAAGGACTCCAGAAGATTTGAGTATTACTTTTATAACTATTAAAATAATGTACTAGTAAAACTTTTTGAATGATTAACTATATTAAATATTAATATTTCATGTTCATGGAATCAGTTGACTGTATGTCATCATTATATAATCGCGATACATGAATTTTTTTCAGCATAAAAATATTCTAGAAAATAAAAAATGATCCTTATGCTAACAAGAACATTAGCATCAGAACATGAAACTAGAACATCTGAGCACTTCTCCTAATAACAGCATCAACAGCCCAACAATTATAGAACTCACTATATTTAAGCTAGAACCTCGGCATCAGAACGTTCCAGTGACCTAGAACAAAATAATTCAGTTTAAGTAAAATTCAGTAAAAATGTGACTGAGCGTCAAAACATCTCTAATGTTCAATAGCATTCTAGAACATTTGAACTCTCCTTAGAACTGTCAGTATCAGTCAGTGATCATTCCAGTGATCTAGAACAGTAAAGTTCTCTTCATGTGTGAATATTAGCATCAAACTCCTCCAGTGTTCTAGATATCTATAATGTAGGCATAAGCTTTAGCATTCTACAACATTAATGCGTGAACGACTACAGCAGAACACTTCAACAATCTAAATCTCCAAGGATCTAGAATAGCAAAATTGTGCTTAAAACTGCAGTTGGTAACTTTTGACGCTCTAGCGGTTAATAAACAGAACTGCTTGCTTCTTGCGGAAGAACATCTTAGCCGGATCTACTTCTCTCTGTTTATGTCTATGAAGAATCACAAAGGTACTGGGCTATTTTTAGCAATCTAAAATAGTCAGAATATAAACACTTATTATAGGTGCACCCTAGAGATTCAGGACAAGCTAAAAACACAGTTTGGAAAATGGATTCATGGTGAACTCGCTTATTATATAAAATTTTCTACATTTTGAACACAAACAAAGTTACGGACCGCAGCTCTGATTGGTTGTTTTTTTACCGGGAGCGGATGGCTTTCTGCAAATGGCAATAGGACCACTGGGAGGAGCCAGAGGAGCTTGATTTTTTCACAGATTACCTGTCTCATATTCAACTGTCAGGACATAATGACCGGTTTAACAAATATGTAAAAAATATATTTTTTACAAAAGTTACCTACTGCAGCTTTAAGTAAAAATAAATGAATATCAGCATCAAAATACCTCCAGTGTTCTAGAGCATTAGATATCTATAGCATTTTATAGCATGCTAGAACATTAGAACTTTCATAATTTGTCATTAGCATCTGGAAATACCAGTCATATAGAACAACTGTAAAATATGAATGCGTCAATTAGAACACATTAGAACTATCTGTATGTGTGAACTCCAGCATCAGAACATTCCCATGATTCAAAACCAGTAATACTCCCCTCATGAACCTCAGGACACTCTTCTAGAACAGTCGAATCTTGAAAGCCCTCATGGATCGATAGAGATGGGCTAACCTCAGATTAAACCCAGATTTCAACCCTTGGTTTGTCTCACTGGGGATTTATACAGAAGTATATCAGTCCAGATCAATACAGCTGTCTGAACTAGGGGTTAAAAAGGAGGTTAATCTCTGCTGCTGAACACCGATGGCCACACTAACAGCTGGAGAAGAGCTGAATCTGTGCATCCAACACAGGTTAACAATGAAACCCTGGTCAGGACAGACAGCGGAGATGGAATGGAGGATGGTGTGTGTGTGTGTTTAGCTGTTAGTATGCACTAAATGGTTCAACTACACATTAGAAAATAAATAATACCCCTTTGTTTGGGCCTTTGTTGTAAGTGGGGGTTAAAAATATGTTTGTTATCATATGATTGTATGAATTTATATGCATGCTCAAATAAGCTTAAAAAGTGTCAGACAAACATCAAATTCAGTTTTTTAATGCACATTTCTCTCTTCTTCTCCACTCAAGCCTCACTAAAGCGTTCACCATGTTTAGGTCATTTTCCAAGAGCCTGGCTCCCCCTTCCGAACAGATACAAAATAGAGAAAATAGGGAAAAAAGAATTGAGTGGTTAAGGCAGGACACCATCTGTCCTGCGCCATAGAGGACCAAGGACATCTTGCAGTGTTTGTGTGTGTGCGAGTGGGAGGGTGGGATTGTGAAGTGGTTTGCTGGCCCAACAGAGGGGCTTAGAGGTGAGAGATTTGCCGAATGCAGGGGTGAAACAGAGAAAGGCTGAGTGGATGCTCACAGAATTTCCTGCTAAGAGTGAAGCGGTCTCAGGCCTGGCGCGACTGGTGCTTCATTTAAAGCTACCTCTGTATGTGAGTGATGGTGTGATTAGCGACCCCGCAATTGTTAGCGATCTCCTAAAGCTGCCTCTTGCAGCTGTGACCCCCATGACCCTATGGCACCATGGCAACCACTTAGACCTCCATCCTCTCCCAAAGCTCTCTTTACTGTCCAGTGTCATGCAAAAAAAAAGCCTAATTTTAGGAAACTATTGTCTGTTTTTAGTAGATTTAAGCATATCCACCTTAAAAAGGAAACACATGGTTATGCCTTTTAAAGAAATATTCCATAATAAAGGGTAGTAGTAATTTTCTCTCAGCTGTTTACACTTTGAGCTACACAAACACATCGTGGCAGTTGATAGATTGAATATCAAGACAAGACAAAGGTTTCCGAGTCATATTAAACATGGTTTGCTAGTGTTTGTAGAATTGAACCCCTGCTGGTCTGTCTGAAAGTCAATGTTTAAAGTGAGCGCTCAGCTGCTCTTCTGTGTGTACAATCATGTTTGAAGAAACCTGCTGCCTTTTTCAGCTCATAATATGTGACAGTGAGAAACTGGAAATAATGCAATTTCTCTGTGGTTGATTAAAAACTCATCTTTTGTTTTGTTTTGATTCTGATTTTGATTCTTTTATTATGACTCATATTCTGATTCAAATTTTGGATCTGATTTTGGATTCAGATTCTGTTCCTGATTCTAATCCTGATCATGTGTTTTAGACTATGGGAACTCTATACTTTTTTGTCAGAAATGTACTGTTTGTTTATGACTTGTGTTTGAATCAGATTCTGATCCTTTGATTATGGACTCATATTCTGATTCAAATTTTGGCTCTGATTTTGATATCATATTCTGATCCTGACCCCTTAATACCATAATAGACTATGAAACTCCATTTTTTTTGACGTAAATTTATTGTTTGTTTATGACTTGTGTTTTGATTCAGATTCTGATCCTTTGATTATGACTCATATTCTGATTCAAATTTTGGCCCTGATTTTGATTCAGATTCTTATCTCTCTTAAAAAGTCTTAAAACCAAAATAGACTAATATTGGAACTTCTTAAAAGAGTTGTCTTGTTTTGATGGTTGATTTTCAGTTTGCAATATCCCGAGCAATTGCAGTATTTTGGCAGTAGCTCTAGTCTAGTGTTTATGGTAATTTTTTTAAGGGGGGACAGCGGAAGTGAAAAATGCCTCTGTGATGATACAGAGTTTGTCTTCATCAAACAGAAAGAAATAAAGATAATTGACAAAATAACCGTAATAGAAGGGGAACAGAGTGCCATGACACATGCTAGGCCATGTACATACACACAACACACACTGACACACAGACTAACATTTAGCACTTCCCAGCAGTGGCTAATGAGATGTTTCTTCTGCTCAAAACAGTGAGAGTGTGTTTAATGAAAAGTGGTGTGTGTGTGTTAAATGAAAGTGTAATTACTTTGTGTATATTAACAGATGTGCTCTGTTTGCCATGGTCCAGTGCAAACGGACCGAGGCTGTTTCATGAGATTGTGTGTGTGCTAATGTGTGTGTCTGAGAATGCTTCATAAATTCATTGGCGTGTCTGTGGAGGTCAGCATGTCTCATAACAACCCTCAGCATTAGCAATAAATGCTAAACTCCTTTATTGCTAAAACGCATCCCATAAAACACCAAAGCAGTGCAGCACCAGTGCCTTAATGTAAACATTATTAAATGAACCATCACTCCCTTTGGGATAAATTAGAAACCATGGATGTCGGTGTCCTTCTGAAATACAAACAAACGCAAAAAGAAATGTAGCGCACTTGAGGCTGCATTGAAGATGCATGTGTGTGCTTGTATGTGCGAA
>NW_020528234.1:0-30488 GCF_003368295.1 Carassius auratus | reverse complement strand
ACTTTCTCTCAAACACAAATGAATATGAATCACAACCACATACAATGACTTGAGACTTTTGACTTGCACTTTACCAAACCTATACAAACCTCTACAGGTACCATCTGAACTAACTCGGTGAGTGACTAGAAACTAGAAACTACTAGAAAGTGTTTTTATAAAACACACCCCCGAGCTCATATTACATTAGGATACTTTATGCCAGTATGTTTGACTAAACAGAACATGCAAACATATAGACGACTGTAATATCTAAATTTCATTAAGAATTGCTTTTCTCCAACACATTATCGTCAGTAGATGGCGCTCACTGCACACACCACACACACACACACACACACACACACACACACACACAAATGCGGCTTTACGCCGTTTTCCAAGGCCCTAAATTCACTATTCATTATCAATACACAGCAAATAAAACTGACATCTTAAATTGTACATTGACGGAGCAATAACTTATATTGTTTTACAGGTAATAGCCGATTAGAAACGACCGGCCTGTTTAAAAATGGAAAGCAATTTTATCTTATAAAAGCTATTAATTAGAAAATTAAGATCTCACTAATGTTGTAGCAGTAGTCTGATATTTTGTTTCCATTAATGTATTTAAAATATATAATAATAATAAGTTTTAGATCCAGAATAGCATCAGAAAATATTAACATACGTTGCCGATCTGTTTCTGGACACGTTTGGACCCGTCAGATCCGTCTTCATTAGCAGTGAAATGGCAAACATTTGCCTCCATGGTCACTCAGAAATGGAAGCGAAGGAATTGCATCGGGCTGCGATGGATTCTACAGCATCAGCTCATCCTGAAGCAACATTATATTCACACAGCCTTGATGCTCGAATAATGTGTGGAATTGTGAATCCGTTTATCTTGAGGATCTTCATGCGCGGGGCACAGATTGATGAGAGGCACTTCTTCTTATAAAAACGTATTCATTTAATGACAAAAGGCGTTTAAAAAACTGTGCAATTTTTCTGTCAAAACCAAAGACATTACTGGTCTCAACAGGGCACACTGACAGCTTGTGCTTTGGCAGTGTCAGGTTAAGTGCACAAATATACAAGTATTCACAGAGCCATAGAAAATTCAAATGAAAAATCCACGCACAATGTCCTTGTTTCTCGATGCAGGCCATCAAATCATTGTGACACAGCTGGTGTAATATTTCTCTTAAAAAAAAGATACATATTTGGGATAAACAAGAAACACAATAGAGCAAACAGATACAAACATAACGAGGCATATACATTTAGTTGACGCACAAATTCACACAATATAATAATAATGGGCAACGAAAACTGGCCTCTTATTATTATCATTATTATTATATTGTCGTTGTTGTTTTAAAATCTTGATCTGTTAATTATGAGCAAGAACAACTAGCCTCTATATTATTATTATTATTATTATTATTATTATTGTCGTCAATATTGTTTTAAATCTGTCATTTCCATATAAAGCGTTTCCAGACAAAATAATAAATTAAATTAAATTAAAAGCTTGGATTGTTTTTATCTTTCATATAAAATATCAAAATTGTACGATTCCGTTTTGGGGTTTTTAGATTTCCAAATAAACAAAAATTGATTGATTAAAATCTAATAAGCCACCGTCTCAAATCATGGTGCAAATTTGGTGCATTATAAAAATTCACTCAAAATGTTAAGAAAACCCCAATTGGTTGGTTACTTATGAAGAGCTGGTATCACTGAATTTTATTTATAGAAATAGAAATTTCGATATGGTCCAAAGCACTGTGCGCTTCTAGGTTTTACTGTTTTCCTCAGGCCTCTGTTTTGCACCAGCAGAGTGAATCCGTGATCTGCATGAAATCGGCCTGCTTTGCCTGTGAACGACACACAGCGGCACTTGGCAGCCTTTGTTGTGACCGAAATGAGACTTTTAAAGAACTGATCACGTTTGCATTTAACAGTGATACTTTCAGATAAGTTAACATATAGCCACATAATGTTAAGTATAATAATAAATATTATTATTGTTGCTTTTGTTGTTAATTGTGCATGTTAGGTTTTTTATTTATTTAAATAATTTAGATATATTTCGTTTATAATAATAATAATTATTATTTGGTTATTTATTGGCATAAAGGCCAATAAAAAGCAGACACAATCTTAATGAGTATTAAACATTTTGTGATCGTGACGGAAATAATAATGATAATAATAATAATGAAGCATTTGCCATTAGTATGTGTAAGAGAATGCACAGTAGACTGCAGCAGATTAATTTCAATCCGTAATAAACCTTTTCTGGTCATGAGGGGAAGATGGCGCGCCCCCGACGCCTTTTTCACAGCTTTCGGTTGGAAGTGATATGATGCTTTCACAGATCCCCGGACTTGAAAAGAAATCTTAAATAAAATAATATTTACGTTCCCTCTTTAGGTTCAGCCGCTGCGCGTAACGACTCAGAGCGTGTTTTCTCGCGCCCGTGCCGGTAAATTGTTCGCGCAACCACGCGCGCTCCGCGCCCTTGGAGGTGCCACACACAGAGACACTTCATCACCGTCGGTCCGCCCCGAGCGGGCTTGTGACCGGGACAAAGAGACAGTCGATTATGTTCAGGCCGCCCCTTTCTCACGGAACAGGTGTCTGCGCGCCGTGGTGAGGCGAGGCGTCCCCGTACACATCCTCGTTCCCGGCCATCGGTCCGTTTTGGGGCGTCATTCGCTTCTCCTTCTGCCGCCGGTTGCAAAACCAGACCCGCACAACCTCCTTCTCCAGCTGCAGGCTATCCGCCAGCGAAGTGATCTCCGACGCACCGGGTTTCGGGCACTTGAGGAAATGGCTCTCCAGGGCCCCTTTGACACTCACCTCGATGGAGGTCCGCTTTTTCCTCTTCCTCCCCTGCGCAGCAATCTTATCCAGGCTGGTCGGGCTTCCTGAGGTGGAGTCCGCCTCCTCCAGCCATTTGTTCAGCAGGGGCTTGAGTTTGCACATGTTTTTGAAGCTCAGCTGGAGCGCCTCGAACCTGCAGATGGTGGTCTGGGAGAAGACATTGCCGTAAAGGGTGCCCAGCGCGAGCCCCACGTCCGCCTGCGTAAACCCCAGCTTGATCCGGCGCTGCTTGAACTGCTTGGCGAACTGCTCCAGGTCGTCCGAGGTCGGCGTGTCCTCGTCCGAGTGCAGGCTCTGCGGGTGGCCGTGCTCGCTCAGATGCGGGCTGTGGTGGTCCTCGTGGTGCATCCCCGGTTCGCCGTACCCGGACTGAGAGTAGATCAAGCTCTGCCCGTTGGAGGTGCTCATGCTCGGCATAGTGGTCGCGCGCCAAGCGCCCGCCTCGTGATGCTGCTGGCTTTGCTGCACCAGATGCGCCTGTCTCGGCGAATGCTGCAGCTCCTCCACCGGCTTAATGTCCTGCTCGCCCAGCGGGCTGGCGGGCCATGGCGACCCCTCTCCCCCGTGAGACAGCGCCGCCGTCAGCCACTGGTGCGCGTGGCCGAGCGTGCTCCCGCTGCTCTGCAGTGTGGTGTACTCGCTCTGCAGAAGGCTGTGCGCGTCCCTGTAGGCCGGCGGCGGCGGCGTCTGCTGCATGCTGCCGGGCTCCGAGTTGGACGTGAGGATGCTGTAGTGGTTGGACGCCGCGGTCGCCATAGTTTCCACAGCTACTCTGTGCCACAGGCGGCTCCCCAGCGCGCCAGAGCCGCGAGGACGCAGAGGCGCGCACCTGAGATCCGCCTCGCGCTGCTGTCTATTGGTCAGAAGCGCTTAACAGATGTGACAGCGGCGCGTTCATTGGTCGCAGTAGATTCGACAGAAGCCCCATCCCATTGCGTTCGCCTAAAAAACAAGCACAGAGGAATCAGCAGTGACAGGGCGCAGTGGGCTCCAAAGCATCCAGCCTGGCTTTCGTTAAGTTTTTCTTAAAGTTGAAACGTTTCACAATTTAATATTAACATGCTGTTTTATTTGGCTGTTACTTATAGGATAGTTATTCCAATATATATTCCAATTCAATAATAAATTGTAGCTTAGTTTCGACATTATTGGATATTTAATGAGTGCTTTGTCCAAAAAGGAATACAATTTATTATATACCGTAGCTATTGGCCCAAAGCATTTCAAATAAAAGGTAAACAAACAAACAAACAAAGAAAAATAATTTTATCAAAATAGTTTAAATGTGTAAGCAAATTAATTAAGTATATTTATATCTTATATTAAGTTAATATTACTGGATAAAACAAAATGCTTTTCAACAAAAAATAAAATAATGATATTTGGTTCATAATATATTTCAAATAGAAAATAAAGACTAATACTATTAATCAAATTCAGAAATGTGATTTGCACTTTAAAATATATTTCACAACACTTTGTGATATCTACTCTATTTTAACTTAATTTTCTTCATTAAAATTATAATTTAAAAATGTATTTTCTTTGTTAAAATTAAATTCAAATTGAAAAGGTGCAGTGAGCTCATGACTGCTTATTGAAAATCTGGCACGACTATTTTATTTTACTTATTTATATATATTAAAAAAAAAAAAAATAAGGCAAAAAAATAAAATAAAAAAATCACAATAGTAAACTTCAATGAGGTGTAATGCCATCCTTACAGTGTATATGAAAAAAGTTAAATGGTTATCTGAGCTGATGATATTACGATAATTATATTTGTTTATATTATTATATGATTGAAATAACAACACTCTATGTACTGATGTGATTTCAGAGTCTCTCTGTTTCTCCCTCATGGCTCAAGGAGGGGGCATATTTCTCGGGCCCTGTCCGTTGCCATGGCAAGAGGTGAATGAAACAACGCCGCCCACGTCACAGCTGCTCGAGCCTTTTCTCTCTCTCTCCCCGCACACATAAGACCCATTTCAAAGCTGAAAAGCACATGCAGGGGCATCGCAGGGCCAGAGAGAGGTGAATGACAGTCTCAACCTCCACCCCGCCACGGACTTTTGTAAACATGCCCCACATGCACTGTTCTCCACACATTTTTTTGCACTCCCTTATAAACATCTCTGTGTGCTACGTAAAAAAAAAAAAAAACATGTCTAAAAAAGCATGATAATCCCATGATACTAATTGGGAATGCAGATTGCCCAATGTTCATGAGATTTGGGTGAAACGCAAGGAGCGGTCGTGTTAATTGAGTTGTAATTTTAAGATTCAGAAGCTTTAACAGAGTCGTGCACGGCCAAGCAGAAAACACATTAGCTTAATAAAGTAATATGCAAACTATGGGCTGTTCAGTTACACATCCTAATAATGCATAAATGATGCTATACCCATTAAAGGCGACGAAGAGGCCCAGCGTTTATAATTATTAAACAGTTATTTCTCTGGCAGTTCCTCCAATTTGTGTTTGAGAGAATAAAAATTAATGGTGAATAATCTGAGCAATAAATTAGCAGTAATTATATCGACCCTGTGCTGGAGTTGTTTAATTTCTCATGGCTTAATTAGAAAGGACTGTTGAGTAATTAAATGTTCCGATTGAAAACATGATCATCTTGGGGATTTGTCTTCTTATACTTTTTTTTTTTCATAGCATGAGCAGAACAGTCTGGTAACACTGAATTATAACTTTAAGTCCATAATTTTTATTAGAAAAGGAAATAAAATAAAACACATGATAGGTAAAAAAAACTGATAGCCCTGAATACACTGTAAGTTGCTTTGGATAAAAGCGTCTGCTAAATGCATACATTTAATTTTAAAATAAAATATAAAACATGTATATAAAAAATTAAACAGTACATTATGAATAGCCTATATATGAAAATATTGAAATATTGTAAAACACATTTTTTATTTTAACATTTTTTATGACATGATATGTTTAGTATAATATATACAACACTCATATTACATGTATACATGTGATGAGCAGTAAAATTATAGTGAAACAACAATAATAGGCAAGAATAGGAAGTGAAAGAAAAAGAAGAAAAAAGGGCAATTAAAATATATATATATATATATATATATATATATATATATATATATATATATATATATATATATATATATACAAAAACTATACAATGTATACAGATATATCAAATATTTATTGTAAAACACATTTTTATAGAGTGTTGATTAGTTAGTTTTGCAATAGAAAGTACATTGTGGTAATAAAACGATTTTCTTATATTTTCCAGTGTCCAGTCTTTGAATTTATTTAATTTGAATTTTTATTTAATTCTCCAGTCTTTGAATTTACATTTTACAAATCAGTTACAATTTTATGCCACCATATCTATCTATATATATATATATATATATATATATATATATATATATACACACAATGTATATATATATATATATTACATTGTGTATTCTGTCAGTTTGAATGTGTGTGTGGGGTTTGTCTGGGGTTTCACCTGTGGTAGATATAAGGGGTGGATGAGCTCCTACAGACCCTCATTCACATGTAATTAGTCTGCACAAAGGGCTCGTTAAATCTGTAATCCCACATGCCTCCTCTCCCTTTGATAATGTTGGTCAACTGTGAGAGAATGGCTATTATGCTCCTTATAAAAGAGGGGCAGTTCAGCTCTCTGTATTAAGGCCCCCACTGTGCACAGCAAAACTGGGGTCAATAGCACCCCAAACACACTCGCTCAGACATACATGCAGCAGAAACTCCGGCTCATCACTTATTTCATTAGGTCAAACCAAACCTTCAGTCTAAAGGAACCGCCTGTTTGACAAGCACAATATTTCATTGAACAAATATGTACTCATAAAAATTTAAATAAATACTCACAGTCAACTATATTTTCAAATTAATTATCAAAGCTAAAATAGGTTCTGTACTGTATACTCAATGCATATATTAATATTTAGAAATCATATTAAAAATAATAACAATAATAATATTTCTCTTGCTCGTTTTCCTCTTACACCCAGATCCAACGGCTCTCTCTCATTTTTTATTGGGTAGTTGTTTAAATATGTCTACTTTTGAAGCCCGGTGGGTACATCAGTTATTACATTAAATGCAGAATTGAATGTATTTTTCACAAGGGTTTTGGATTGTAATGGGGTTATGATTAAAGCTCCTGCATGCTTCTATCCCATCTATGGTCTGCACATTCAGAATTTAGCTCCATGTCTACGATGTTCCTCTAATTTAGAGCATTTGTGAGGATTATGCATTTTCCACCCGATTGTGACAAACATTTGGCGCTGGTTGGAGTGAGTGGGAAAATGACACTGCATCATCATCAGATTAAGTAATCCAGAGGTGTCTGTGTCTCTGGCTTTGTGTGGGAGGATATAATGAATACACTAATTAGGGGTATTATTCAGATAATGGGTGTAAGTCTTTGTCTGAGAAGCTTAGGCAGTTATGATAAAACTGTAATGTGCAAATCCAAAGTCATTAAGATATTTAGTTGATTATCCAAGATCTTTGGTAGGCGCCTTACTCGCAGCCTGATAGAGATGATTGATTCTCCTGTTCCCTGAACTTTTATGACTTGATGGGAATAATACTAAAGTCTCTTTTTCCTGGAGTTTGGTAGTTTAATGGCTGTTTGGATTTTACTGCCTTTGCAATAGACCATTAAAAATCCACATGGGTGTTTTGAACGTTTTGCATCCTGATCTATTCTCTGAGGATGTGGGAGTATAAATATAAATCATGTTTTCAGGGCCACTGTGGCTTTAAATTTTCTTCTAGTTGCAACCACTTGACCCTTTGTTATGTATGCTTAAACCTCAGTCACTACAAACTCATGATTCTGGCTAGCACATTTAATATTCAGTTTGGGGATATGCTGCTTCTGATTGGTCAGAAGCTCAAACCAATGAGTTGATTTTTCGTAATATTCACTGTCATCCATTTCATCAACTCTGTATATCAAAAATCAACACAACTGGAACAGGTAATACAATCACAACTAGTTCAATCTTTTATCTCAGTTAGCAATTGTATTGTCGTGCAAAGGACTCCAGAAGATTTGAGTATTACTTTTATAACTATTAAAATAATGTACTAGTAAAACTTTTTGAATGATTAACTATATTAAATATTAATATTTCATGTTCATGGAATCAGTTGACTGTATGTCATCATTATATAATCGCGATACATGAATTTTTTCAGCATAAAAATATTCTAGAAAATAAAAAATGATCCTTATGCTAACAAGAACATTAGCATCAGAACATGAAACTAGAACATCTGAGCACTTCTCCTAATAACAGCATCAACAGCCCAACAATTATAGAACTCACTATATTTAAGCTAGAACCTCGGCATCAGAACGTTCCAGTGACCTAGAACAAAATAATTCAGTTTAAGTAAAATTCAGTAAAAAATGTGACTGAGCGTCAAAACATCTCTAATGTTCAATAGCATTCTAGAACATTTGAACTCTCCTTAGAACTGTCAGTATCAGTCAGTGATCATTCCAGTGATCTAGAACAGTAAAGTTCTCTTCATGTGTGAATATTAGCATCAAACTCCTCCAGTGTTCTAGATATCTATAATGTAGGCATAAGCTTTAGCATTCTACAACATTAATGCGTGAACGACTACAGCAGAACACTTCAACAATCTAAATCTCCAAGGATCTAGAATAGCAAAATTGTGCTTAAAACTGCAGTTGGTAACTTTTGACGCTCTAGCGGTTAATAAACAGAACTGCTTGCTTCTTGCGGAAGAACATCTTAGCCGGATCTACTTCTCTCTGTTTATGTCTATGAAGAATCACAAAGGTACTGGGCTATTTTTAGCAATCTAAAATAGTCAGAATATAAACACTTATTATAGGTGCACCCTAGAGATTCAGGACAAGCTAAAAACACAGTTTGGAAAATGGATTCATGGTGAAACTCGCTTATTATATAAAATTTTCTACATTTTGAACACAAACAAAGTTACGGACCGCAGCTCTGATTGGTTGTTTTTTACCGGGAGCGGATGGCTTTCTGCAAATGGCAATAGGACCACTGGGAGGAGCCAGAGGAGCTTGATTTTTTCACAGATTACCTGTCTCATATTCAACTGTCAGGACATAATGACCGGTTTAACAAATATGTAAAAAATATATTTTTTACAAAAGTTACCTACTGCAGCTTTAAGTAAAAATAAATGAATATCAGCATCAAAATACCTCCAGTGTTCTAGAGCATTAGATATCTATAGCATTTTATAGCATGCTAGAACATTAGAACTTTCATAATTTGTCATTAGCATCTGGAAATACCAGTCATATAGAACAACTGTAAAATATGAATGCGTCAATTAGAACACATTAGAACTATCTGTATGTGTGAACTCCAGCATCAGAACATTCCCATGATTCAAAACCAGTAATACTCCCCTCATGAACCTCAGGACACTCTTCTAGAACAGTCGAATCTTGAAAGCCCTCATGGATCGATAGAGATGGGCTAACCTCAGATTAAACCCAGATTTCAACCCTTGGTTTGTCTCACTGGGGATTTATACAGAAGTATATCAGTCCAGATCAATACAGCTGTCTGAACTAGGGGTTAAAAAGGAGGTTAATCTCTGCTGCTGAACACCGATGGCCACACTAACAGCTGGAGAAGAGCTGAATCTGTGCATCCAACACAGGTTAACAATGAAACCCTGGTCAGGACAGACAGCGGAGATGGAATGGAGGATGTGTGTGTGTGTGTTTAGCTGTTAGTATGCACTAAATGGTTCAACTACACATTAGAAAATAAATAATACCCCTTTGTTTGGGCCTTTGTTGTAAGTGGGGGTTAAAAATATGTTTGTTATCATATGATTGTATGATTATATGCATGCTCAAATAAGCTTAAAAAGTGTCAGACAAACATCAAATTCAGTTTTTTAATGCACATTTTCTCTCTTTCTCCACTCAAGCCTCACTAAAGCGTTCACCATGTTTAGGTCATTTTCCCAAGAGCCTGGCTCCCCCTTCCCGAACAGATACAAAATAGAGAAAATAGGGAAAAAAGAATTGAGTGGTTTAAGGCAGGACACCATCTGTCCTGCGCCATAGAGGACCAAGGACATCTTGCAGTGTTTGTGTGTGTGCGAGTGGGAGGGTGGGATTGTGAAGTGGTTTGCTGGCCCAACAGAGGGGCTAGAGGTGAGAGATTTGCCGAATGCAGGGGTGAAACAGAGAAAGGCTGAGTGGATGCTCACAGAATTCCTGCTAAGAGTGAAGCGGTCTGCACTGGCGCTGGTGCTTCATTTAAAGCTACCTCTGTATGTGTGTGTGTGATTAGCGGACCCCCAATTGTTAGCGATCTCCTAAAGCTGCCTCTTGCAGCTGTGACCCCCATGACCCTATGGCACCATGGCAACCACTTAGACCTCCATCCTCTCCCAAAGCTCTCTTTACTGTCCAGTGTCATGCAAAAAAAAGCCTAATTTTAGGAAGCTATTGTCTGTTTTTAGTAGATTTAAGCATATCCACCTTAAAAAGGAAAACACATGGTTATGCCTTTTAAAGAAATATTCCATAATAAAGGGTAGTAGTAATTTTCTCTCAGCTGTTTACACTTTGAGCTACACAAACACATCGTGGCAGTTGATAGATTGAATATCAAGACAAGACAAAGGTTTCCGAGTCATATTAAACATGTTTGCTAGTGTTTGTAGAATTGAACCCCTGCTGGTCTGTCTGAAAGTCAATGTTTAAAGTGAGCGCTCAGCTGCTCTTCTGTGTGTACAATCATGTTTGAAGAAACCTGCTGCCTTTTTCAGCTCATAATATGTGACAATGAGAAACTGGAAAATAATGCAATTTCTCTGTGGTTGATTAAAAACTCATCTTTTGTTTTGATTCTGATTTTGATTCTTTGATTATGACTCATATTCTGATTCAAATTTGGGCTATGATTTTATTTCAGATTCAGATTTTGACCCTGACCTCCTAAAACCATAATAGATGGGAACTCTATACTTTTTTTGTTGTTGTCAGAAATCAGATTCTGAATCAGATTCTGATCCTTTGATTATGACTCATATTCTGATTCAAATTTTGGATCTGATTTTGATTCAGATTCTGTTCCTGATTCTAATCCTGATCATGTGTTTTAGACTATGGGAACTCTATACTTTTTTGTCAGAAATGTACTGTTTGTTTATGACTTGTGTTTTGATTCGGATTCTGATCCTTTGATTATGACTCATATTCTGATTCAAATTTTGGCTCTGATTTTGATTCATATTCTGATCCTGACCTCTTAATATCATAATAGACTATGATAACTCCATTGTTTTTTTTGACATAAATGTATTGTTTGTTAATGACTTGTGTTTTGATTCAGATTCTGATCCTTTGTTTATGACTCATATTCTGATTCAAATTTTGGCCCTGATTTTGATTCAGATTCTTATCCTCTTAAAAAGTCTTAAAACCAAAATAGACTATTGGAACTTCTTAAAAGAGTTGTCTTGTTTTGATGGTTGATTTTCAGTTGGAATATCCCGAGCAACTGCAGTATTTTGGCAGTAGCTCTAGTCTAGTGTTTATGGAAATTTTTTTTAAGGGGAGGACAGCGGAAGTGAAAAATGCCTCTGCGACGATACAGTTTGTCTTCATCAAACAGAAAGAAATAAAGATAAATTGACAAAATAACCGTATTGGAAGGGGAACAGAGTGCCATGACACATGCTAGTGCCATGTACGTACACACAAACACACACTGACACACAGACTAACATTTAGCACTTCCCAGCAGTGGCTAATGAGATGTTTCTTCTGCTCAAAACAGTGAGAGTGTGTTTAATGAAAAGTGGTGTGTGTGTGTGTTAAATGAAAGTGTAATTACTTTGTGTATATTAACAGATGTGCTCTGTTTGCCATGGTCCAGTGCAAATGGACCGAGGGCTGTTTCATGAGATTGTGTGTGTGCTAATGTGTGTGTCTGAGAATGCTTCATAAATTCATTTGCGTGTCTGTGGAGGTCAGCATGTCTCATAACAACCCTCAGCATTAGCAATAAATGCTAACTCCTTTTATTGCTAAAACGCATCCCATAAAACACCAAAGCAGTGCAGCACCAGTGCCTTAATGTAAACATTATTAAATGAACCATCACTCCCTTTGGGATAAATTAGAAACCATGGATGTCGGTGTCCTTCTGAAATACAAACGAACGCAAAAAGAAATGTAGCACTTGAGGCTGCATTGAAGATGCATGTGTGTGCTTGTATGTGTGAAATCTCCTGTCACCCTCAACCCGCAAACATCACACACTGTTTTTCTGGAATGTTCTGCTCTTGTTTCTGACTGTTTGTTTGTGTGCTTGAATGTTAATGAAGTGGGAGCCCAGACACTGTTTACAGGCTGGAACAGTCGTTCCAGGAGTCTGACCTCCTTAGAGGGACATGCAACACTTTGTATGTGTGAATGAGGAATGTGAGTACGTGTGTGTGTATTTCTGTATGTAATTATGTGTGTTTCAGAACGTGTATGTGTGCGTGTTGGTCTCAGGAAGGGGAAAAAGAGGCACTCACTGCTCCTATTGAACTTGACCTGCAGGCCTGATCAATGTAGCACAGCGTGTGACGGAATGAGAGAGCCGATTTATTACCCTGGAGAAAGAGTGAGGAGAGAGAGAGAAGGGATGGAAGGCAAGACACTTTAGTTAAAGTCAGGATCTTGAGGGGGTAAAGAAAGCGAATGGAAAAATGTGTATTTCTCCTTTGCTGAGTCTGTGTATTTTCATTCCTCAGAAGAGAACGCTCTGTACTGAGGTTCATTTACACACAAGAAAAGCTCTTTGATCTTTTGAAAATTGTGTTTAAAACTGCTGAGTTTGCCCCAGATTAGCTCTCTTGTTTTATTATCTCAGTAGAGATGAATTTAGGGTTGGCGAGGTCGCTGCAGAGTTTTTCCACCACCTTTATGTTTAGTTGTCTAAATGCATCCTGATTAATTTAAAAAACAAAAATTATATTTTGCTGAGCGTGTTTAAGATTATTTTTGGTCCTGGAGTCTGCTACAGATTCTTACAGAATTTAGTCCTGATTCCGACTCCCAAATCTTAATCTGCACCTGATTCTAATCCTGATCCTTGGATTATGACTCGCATTCACATTATGATTTTGAGTCTTACTTTGATTCAGATTCTCATCCTGACTCTTATTCTGTTCTTGATTCGAATCCTGATACTGACTTTATGACTCTGGTTTTGATTAAGATTCTTAAACAGATCCTGACTCTCTGTCTGATTTTAAGCCTGATTCTGATTTGAATTTAGACTTCGGTTTTGAGAACTATTTCGAATTTGATTCAGATTCTTATCCAGATTCTGGTTCCGATTCTTTCTCTCATTCTACACCTAATTCGAATCTTGATCCTTTGATTATAACTCATATTCTGATTCAGATTTTTAGATTTATTCAGATTCTTATACAGATCCTGACTCTTTTTCTAATCCTGTTCCCGATTCCTAACACACACACACACACACACACATATATTACACATAGAACTATTCACCCATAACTCTGCACATTAGGTGTGTGCGTGTGTGTGTGTACTTAGGGCACTGATGCACAATCCAGTGTCTTTCTCATTATCCTCCCACAGCAACAGTGTCATTATTGTCATGGTTACGGTCATGGTTAAGGTCACCAATATGCCTGTCTGGGGTGTGTTGTAAATAAGAGGTTGTGCTTTTCATCAGAGGTCACCATCCTGGTTCCCGAACCTTCGCTGCCCTTTGGCCTGCTCTAACCTGTTTGCAGTTGATATATCTGGAAAAATATATAGATTGCCACTCAAAAATGCCACGGGAGCAAACTAAAATAATGTACACGCTTAGTATTTGACTTCTTATGAGGTCACAGACACAAGTGAATGTGACTGTATATATTTTCATATAATATACGTCGCCCGTCTGGATGTGGTGTGATTTTTGGAATCGATTGCACGCCCGCCAAAAGTAATTAATGTGGCTTTGAGTGGTAGGAGGCCGTCCCACTCACAATATCCCTCAAATTCAATTTGGAATCAGAGGGCAGAGGAGAGGTGAGCGACTCAATATCTCATTCATTTCAGTGACACACAAACACACACATCACAAATACCCCAGAAATAGACCCCCCGCCACCGCTACCCCACATAAAACCTCAGATCTCAAGAGTAGGACTTATTGAAGACCACTTGCCCAAAGTAAATCCCCCCATGCCCTACTCTCCACACATGCCAGGTAATGACTTGGCTTGGGTTTTAATGTCTGTCGCTGCCCCTGGGAAGACAGCGAGCAACTCTTTTTTTTATCGTCAATCTCACAAAACAGACCTGGCATTCATCAGGAATGCTAAACGTTAAATACTCACTGAAAATTTCCATCAGCCTCCCGCTCCCTTCACTCCTCCTGCCTGTTAGGGAGCGGGGAGGAGAAAAGGAGAGGGAGAGAGCGTGATGAAGGAAACGCTCCAATGCTCGGAGTCGCAGTGCCCCCGAACTCTAACCCGTGATAGATTGGTTGCTCCTGCAGCGTGACAGACGAGCGATTGATGGAAGGAATGGCAGATAGATGAAGGGAGAAGCAGAGAGAGAGAGAGCGAGTGTGAGGGGAAAATAGAGGGGAAAGAGGCTTTCCTCACGATAATGTAAATGTGAGGTGCTATTTAAGCTTTATTGACATATAAACATTTTTCATTTACAGCATGATGCTCAGAAAAAAGGTACAAAAGCTGTCACTGGGGCGGTACCCTTTCAAATTGTACACATTTTATACCATATTTTCATATTTTAGTACCTTAAAGATAAAAGTTTTCCTAAAGTTTTCATATCCGTACCGTTTTAAAAAGTAATTTATATAAATTTAAAGGTAAATTTATCTGTAAATGCAGATTAATTGCCATAGATTTTTTTTTTAACCCTTTAGATTACAATTCATGCTCAGTTATTTCAGGGTGTATAATGGCAAAATTGGGGAAGTTGCACTGGAGAGGAAAAAATTAAAATTAAACCATGAAACTTTTCCCTCAGATATTGCTAGTACATAATTCACAAATCACAAATTATTACAAAGAAATGGCAAGTAACAATTTGGAATAAACATTAAATATTTTTTTCAACACTAAAATAGTATGTTCTACTCGTAATATATATACATTTTAATGCAATGTACTCTGCTTTGCTTTGAAAATGTGTGCCAAATATATAAATGTAAAAAGATATTCAAGCTGTAAAGCTTACAGACCTTTCTAGGCAGAGAAACATCTAGTTATGTGTTACATAAATTTTGCATAATGTTATAATGTTTACTTGTTGTTCAGGATTATGAGAGCTGAAACATCTGCATGGACAAGATAAATGATTATATCACACTTTTAAAACCGTTTTTTTGTTCATTTTACAAACTAACAGACAAGTTGAAATCATATTCTGTAATAATCGATAGCATACAGCTTGTTTTAGATGCAGAATACAAAAAAAAAACAAAAAAACAATCATAATCTATTTATATACTGATATAATATTGAGTATTTATGATCAAATCCTTACAATTCCGTAAAATGTTCATGACATCATGTGTTTTCAGAGCACAGGAATGATTCTTCACTAATTTCATCTGAGATCTAATCTTATCAAAATTCTGGCAGTGTGTCAGGCATGGCTTGAGGTCTGTGTGTCTCTGTAATGGAATTTGTCTCACTGCACAGAGTTTAAGCACAGCTAGTGATTCAGTGCAGCAGGGCATCTGGGTCCCTCTCTCTCTCTCTCTCTCTCTCTCTCTCTCTTCCGCCCTCCGCGGCACAAGCGTCATTTGTTGACTGGCAGGCTGAGTGCCAGGAGCAGCATCAGTAAAATGCTGCTGAATTATACAGCCTTTACGACTCGTGCTATAAAGCAGCAGTTTAAAGGAAAGACATTGCCATTTAAAGCAAAGACATAGTGTTGTTGTTTAAAGCTTTTATTGTCCGTAAAACAGACTCACAGTGACCCTACACTAAGACGAGCTTAAAATTAATGTGAATCTGGTGTGTGTGTTCTCATAGGGATGTATTTAGGTGTGTGTGCATGTTTGTGCATGTCTACAATGCTGCAAACATGCTAAACACACTATAAATCACAAATGCAAGTATGTGCATCTATATAGTGATTATATACACATTAAAAGTCATTTAAATCCAAAATTAAAAGAAAATAAATCACATTCTCATGATTTTTTATGACATATTTCTCCCTTGGATTTGCATATATATGTGTGCGCACACACACACATATATATAGGGAGTACTTTTATTTATACACATAGTATTTATTGTACTGCATTCATAATCACAATTATATTGTGAAAAACAATTATTTATGCCACATACTGGATGTAATGTCTTTATATTCATTTGAAAATAATAGGAATTACAAAAATAGAAAAAAAAAGAAAATGAGAATGAAGGGATAATAGGCGTAAATGTCCAGTATTATACACACAGTAAAATAAAATAAAATAAAAACTGATCATCCTAATTAGTTAACCCAAGTTGATTAAATTAACATGAATATAACTTCTTATTTTTTGCCTTATGATTTTGTTTTTGTTACATTCATCCGTGTGTGTGCAGGTATGTTTTTTGATGAATGCTGGTTGCTGTTTCTTACTTGCTGTGAAGCTGTTTAAGAATCCGGTCACATTCTAGACCGGCAGTAAAAGAGCCCTCTCCCCTCCCTCCTCCTCTCTCTCTCTCCTCCCTTCATCGTTTTCTCCTTCCCTGTAGCTCTTTAACGCTCCTTTCTCTGTGTGCCCCCCCCTCCCATGTGCAGCTGATAAACCCTCTCACTGCGTTTCCAGGTCTGCCACCCTCACATCAGCTAGACACTGATCTCTGCCAAGCTGTCAATCAAACACAGCATAGACGGCTGATGCGCAGGTGAGAAACAGACAGCGCGCGAGAGAGAGAGAGAGAAAGAGAGAAAGAGGAAGGGGCTGCGAAGGTCTTTCTTGATTCGTCAGCGTCTCTATGATACACTTTCTCCCCGTTTTATGCCTCTCGCCCCTTCATCTCCTCTCCGTTTCTTGTTTGCGTCTTTTGGTTTTTGTTTAGTTTCGTCTGCCAGTGTAAACATCCCCGTCTCGTCCTCACAGGTTTGACACGCGGGTGATTGACAGCCGCGCTCAGGGGCGTTCAGTCAGCGCGAGGGTCTGAGAAAGCGAACGAGAGCGCGCATTGACAAACAGTGCAGCGTTTTAAATGTCATTCTTCATATCTGTCCACTTCAGAGTGTGTGTCCAACCCGTACCACACCGCTGCAGCCCCCCACCCCACCACACACACACACACACACACACACACACACACACACACACAGGGACCAGAGACCAAAGCAAATCTACTTATTGTGAGCTCCTTTGTATTATTTCATTCCGTGCTTGACACACAAGAAAGTGAATAATCCGGTGCAAGCGATGCGATAGCGAGCCAAACAAAAGAGAGATTCAGCATAATGCCATTCATCATTTTCAGCAGAATACATCATGGTGTGATATAATATGATGGGCATGGTGCATATAAAACTATTTATTTTAAATCAAATGTGCACCATAATATATTTCTTACCGCCATACCCATTAAAATGACTTTCATTAAATATTCCCAACCGTTTTTAGTCAGCTAAATCTAAATTAGCTAAATGATTTACTCAGTTTATTTAGTAATGAGAACCATTTCAGTAGCTTTCTTCCCTTTGGAGTGTTGCAGGAATGACGTATTTTTGTAGTTAGAATTTAGGACTTCCGGTTCCATCGTCCTGAAATCAATGGTTTTATAAAGAATTTTTTTTTAATGGTTTAAAAAAATATATTATGGCGTGTTGGCTTAAATACCTGAAATAAGGTCTTTGGTTAAGACAAGCTCAAAATGTTTTGATGTTTTGTTTTTTTTTGTCTACGACATAAAATACATCAGACTACTTGTCTTGAAAAAGGTGGTTGCTAACAAGTGGCTAAATGAGATGACAGAGGTTGCTGAACAGTTAAACTCATCTACTTAGTCCACTTTTACAGCCTCATTGTTTTTATAATTTCACTCTTGCAAACTTTTCAAATGGTTTTTTATTTTTTTATTTTATTTTATAAAGTCTGAAGTAGGCCTAATTATCAGAAGTTTAGTGATGTTGTAGTCATGTGACCATGGTGATGCTTCTTTAGAGCCTTTTATTTAGGTTTCAAAATTCATAAAAATGTGTGTTCATTTGTGAAAATGATTATGATGCACAAATGTTTAAGAATCATATACTTGAGCTTATGTCCTGCATTGGAAAAATCCTATTTGAAACCAGGGTGATGCTAATTTCCCGAATGGGAATCACTGCATTTTGAGAATGTTCGCTATAATTTGTGTAGACACCTTTACTTTGTGACTTGCTGAATAACTGATCAGTTGGAAACATAACAGCTGTAATCATGTAGATCTGAACAGCTGGAAATAAGCAGGCTTAACATTCATGCGGTCACGTTCAGTACAGCATTAGCATCACATTCAAATTGCAGGGCTATAATTCATATACAACATAGCTGTAACCCAAACATGCAAGGCATCATTCTGTCAGTCTCACCTCAGATCTGAAATTCAACTTTATTCAACCTTTCATTATGTAATTACACTCACACATACACACAGACACAGAGACTTGAGCAAATGATCATCTAATTGGTGTGGAGCGCTTAAGTGTGTGTGTTGCTGTCCTTGTTGATTTGATTCTGTTTCAGTCTTTGCATCCGAATGTGATGTGTGAGGTGTTAGTGTGTTAGCGCATTAGCGAGGTGTCGGAACGAGGGGCCCATCAGCTCGTTAATGAGCAGAAACGCTAATCGTGTTTCACACTGACACAAACGCAATTAAAACATCTGTACCGCGGCGACCTGATCTCGCACGTCTTTCTCTCCCTTACGCTAATGCTTATGTTTTACAAACAGAGAGAGAGAATTTGCCAAGGCCCCGTTGACTGTTATTATGACAACTGTCAATCATATTGGCATTAAAAGTCTTAATTCACAGCAGTGATGATTGATGTATGTCTTTTTCCTAAATGACAAGAAGCAAATGTGAGTGGCTCTGACCTGTACAAAAGCGGCTGGCATGATGCTAAAGGGTTCAGAGTGAGTGTTGGCAGCTAAGGCTCGCAAGGTGGTCTCTTGTGTAAAAGAAGTACACTTACAGTATATTTTCACTTTTAAAAAAATAAATGAATATTAAAAGAATGTGAAGTGGGAAGAGAACAATGTAATGGCATGTTATCAGCTAATAAATAATAATAATAATAATAATAATAAATAATATATAAAATAATATATATTCAATTAATTACATGAAATATGGTTTAAGTGTTCTGGAAACTATTATAAATATATATTTGTAATAATTAGTTCCAGTTTAGTACATTTAAATTAGCTTAATTAAAATTTAAAATAATTAAAATTCTGATAAATATTTATATAATTCAGCTATACTGTGCTTTAGTATTTAGTCAACACATCAAAATAAGTGTACTTATTTAAAGCATTACAAAAATTATTCTAACTTTTCTCAACTTTAAAGTAAAACTTTTAATTGGACATTATTACAAATTGCACTTTTCAAAAGAATATTTAAATGTGTTATGAAAACGTTCTTTAAGCACACTTTGCACACAAAGTGGCATTTTATGTTATTAATTTAATATAATCTGCAAATATTGTTTTTAAAAACAAACTTTTAAGATTTGAAGTACACTACAAGTGTACAGTCAATACAGTTAAGTCCACTTGTTTTTCACAAGGGGTCTCTATGGTATTCTAGCATGACATAAACTTATACAGAATCCATTTTTCCTGTATTTAAAACTTCGACAATGTAAAAATGTAAAAGCTTGCCTCTTTTTCAAAAAGCCACACAATTTGAAGTATCATTTGTGTCTTAAGGGCAAGTTTAATTCTTCAGGTTCAAGTCTCTAACCCCAAATGATGTTTGCATTCTGTTAATAATAATCCTAATGCATGTGCAATACATATGGATACTGCTGTTATGCATTTGTGGTCAAACACACTCAGTATGCAGACAAGGCTTTTAACAGCCTAAAAAAAGTGTCTGGTCTATGCAGCGGAAAGGGGTTGCTTATGACTAATTAAAACCAGTCTTTAGATTATGATATTCTGAAGCTCACAGCTTTGCTACCCACTTACTGGCTAGAAAACCCCACCGGCGCTGCCTCGCTCTCTCCGTTACACCCACAGCCCTCCCTCGTCTTCTCTAAAATGATGCATGGACGCTCAGCCCAGTGTTGTCCTCGTGATGGATTGGAGCACTTTGGGGGAAATTTCAGTTCATGGCCACCCTTGAGTAGAAGCTTAAGTAAGATTCTCTTTAATATTGTAATGGAGAACTGAGCGGCATGGGGAAAAATGGACCCCTATGGATGATCTAATGTATGAGATGAATCCCAGGTCACTTTTGAGAGGAAGATACGGGGCGGTTGGTATAGATGCACTTTATTCAAGCCTCTGTGGAAAGAGTTGCAGAATAGGTTCACAGTGGGATTTCTGTGATTTCTGTGGACGGTGAGAAGTAATTATACTACTGGAGAGATATCAGAGCACCTGCAGGTGTTTAAATCACTTGGATGGCCCTTATGCAATACATTGGCCCTAATGTTATTAAAATACTTAATTCAGTAACTAACGGAGTTAAACAGGCCAGACGTCCATTATAAAGCCATGCTTTTTAAAATATAACTATAGAAAATAATCCAATTTTGGGTCACACAAGCTAATGTAGTAACAAACATAAAGAATTGAAACCCACTACCATTGGCTCCAGTATGATAATGAGATGGTAATGAAATGATAATTGTATGGTAATCCGGCAAGGTTATTCAGAAGGGGAGGGGAGGTTTCTGACTGAGCAACTGTCAAAATGTCACGCCTTAAAAACATTAAAAACACTGTCTGAAATACACACATTGAAGGATAATGCTGAATGAGATGGTTCCTTCTAACTAATAATTTCAGACTCAAATAATGCAAGTAACAAGCTGATAAACATTGATACTGTATAGTTTACACAAACAGGTATGCCTAATGATGACAATAATAGCAAGAATACCAAATATAGAGGACATAAGAAAACTTCCAGCAATCTAAGTTACTGAGAAATTATAAATAAGGAGCGCTTCACATATAGTTTTGAATAATAGAAGCTGAAAAAATACAAATGCCGTGGCGCCCTCTAGTGGTGAGTAATAGTAACAGCGTCGAAACTAATCACGACTGGCCCCGAGTCATTTCCACCACAAAAATCACAGAAATAAATTGTAGGCTTCACATTACGCACCATCTCATTACTTTAAACAATTGGAGCCCAAATAAAGTTTATCAAAAGTTAATGTAAGGTAGGGAAAAACTGCTGGCATGCTGCTTGCACGTCATTTTTGATTAAGCTGTAATTTTCACAAATTATGCAAAATGATTGAACATCGCTGCTGGAAAAACCAGTATATGCTGGTCAGGTAGGTTTTAAAAGCATGGATGCTGGTTTGAGCTGGTCACTCCTGCTCAGGACCAGCACATGACCAGCTAAGGACCAGTTTAAACCAGCTCATGAACGTCTAAGGACCATCTTAGACCAGCTCAAACCAGCATCCAAGCTTCAAAACCTACCTAACTAACCAAAACCCTGTATTTTTCAACAGGATGTTTAATTGTGTACTCAGGGTACATAAAGTAGAAAAAATTATATAAAATTAGGTAATTGATTAAGGAGCCACTTTATTTATTTACTTAGTTTTAAATATAATTTCCATTAGACCTACATTTTAATGTCCAGTAAGAAATATTTATGACTGATTGGTACCATCCACCATTTACGTACCAGACATCTTGCAGGTATAGCAAAACTAAGTTCTGAATCCAGGATGAAAAAGGATCCCAGTTGACATTTTAAGCGTTTGCGCATTTACCAAAATACATTTATTTATGCAGTTTGCAGGCACTTTAAAGCTACTTTTACAAATGTGTTCAGTTCATGCATTCCCTGGGAATCAAACCCATGGCTTTCCTTGGTGTATAATGCATAACAACACATAGCATTGAATCACTTGTGTTTTTCCTAAATGTATTGCACTCAGCAGATAATAATGGTGATGATGATTATTCAACTTTTATGCAACACTGATGTGCCTCTTTATATAGTACAAATATTTCCTTTATTAAATAGGTTAGAGAAAACCCTCTAAACTCTCCTTCCTTCTTCCGTTTAGTAATCCTGACTGACCTGTTCTTACATTTAAAAATACACTCTGTATAAAACTAAAAATATTTTTTTTATGGTCAAATTAAATGCAAATATCAGGTTCTAAACAGAAGCTGTGTTTGTTTATTTTGACTGGTTTTGTTCTGTGTGTGTGTATGTCTGGTATTGTGACATTGTGTCTTTAGTTGGAGTAACTCAGTCAGTTGATGTGATTACAGTTTGAGGTCATGGAGCCATTATATGCATGAGTTATTTATTTATTTTAAATATCAAATCAATTTAGTTAAAAAAGTTAATACTACAGCATAACCAGTAAACCATCGATCTGTACAGGCAGGCACCAAAAAACTTTTACAGTAGATTATTTCATGCGTAACCTATGCATCATTATTAGATTATGCAAATATGAGTTGTTATACAACTGGGAGGTTTTTGCATTCTTGGATTCACTTGTGCATTGTTAATGGTAATTAAACATTTTCTGAATGTGGGGTTTCCTCCTGTGTGGAATGTTTCCTCTTGATCTGAACTTTTCTGAAGTCTGGAGGTGTGAGCGGGAAGGTGACAAGGCATCTGTTTCTAGAGTAATAGAGGAGGAAATGGAGACATATATTTTAGCAACATCCTCAAGCTCATCCAGTCTGCTGAGAGGACAGAGAGAGAGCTGAGGACTCTGGTTGAAGAGGCAGAAAAGGGTCTCCAGACAAATAGAGAAGGGAGAGACACACAGATGAAATGAAGATGTATAACAGTAAGATTTGGTTTGGGCTTTTTGCCATCTTGGGAAGTTTGGCGGGTCGTGACTGTAGACCTGCTTCAGGTTCACTGGAAGCCATGCAGTTAGGGGACTTCATGTTTGGAGGACTCTTTCCAGTTCACCAAAGCTTCAAGATCGTCAACATGACCAGCAATCCTATTGAAAACGTGTGTGAAACGTGAGTCTATGCATACAGCTTACATTAATAATGTCAAATCCTGAGAAATTCAAACTTGCCTAATTTTTATGCGTGTGTATCTCCGATATCTGGAAGAATGAAGAAGTTTTTGAACTATATCTCTTATGCTCACCAAGGCTGCATTTATTTTACAATAATATTGTGAAATATTATTACACATTATTGTCACACGATCTTTCAGAAATCATTTTAATATACAGATTTGCTGCTTAAAAAAAAAAAAAAAATTTATTTTTTATTATTATGATCAATGTAGAAAACTGTTTTCTGCCTAACAGTGAAACCGTGGAGTGCTACCATTCAAAATCTGGGTTTAAGTAAGATTTAAAAAAAATAATAATAATACTTTTATTCAATAGGGATGCATTAAATTGATCATTTCATCCAAAATGTTAAACAGCAGAAACTGTTTTCATCATTGATGATAAGAAGAATCATTATTAACAATTGAGCTCCAATTATAAATGATAATAACTGATTATATTGAATAATGATTGTTGATTGATTGGTCTTTCTTCAGACTGTGTATAAAAACCCCTGTTCTAAATGACTGAGTAAAGCACACTTGTCTTCTTCCTGTTCCCCCTGACAGCTTCACCGTATCCAGGTTGATCCAATCTCTGGCGATGACTGAAGCGGTGGAGGCCATCAACAAGTCCCCCATGCTGAATGGTCTCACATTAGGCTACAAGATCATGGACACGTGCTCTGATGTGACCACTGCTCTTCAACACACCGATATCTTCATGGATAAAAATTGTGGCAGCACTAATTCATTTTTTCAGGCTGTTATTGGAGAGTACCATTCTGAGGTTTCCATCGCTGTGGCGAGGTATCTCACCATGGGTTATATGCCACAGGTATGTTTTGTTTAATTGACAGATAAATGACTAACAGCCCAAGTAGCCTATCAAATTGCGCTGCTGTCGCTGTCTGCCAATTTTTCTGACATCTTGAACTGTCGTGCACATGCAACCACCATAACCAATTTCTATTATCTCACTCGGTGTCAGAATGTTTCAGTAATGCTCTTCTTATTACTATTATTGCAGATCAGTTATGGTTCAACAGCTGGGGTTTTAAGCGACAAAAAACGTTTTCCGACATTCAGGAGGACTGTCCCGGAAGATGACCACCAGGCTAAAGCAATCACCAAAATTTTGAAGTACCACAACTGGACTTGGATTGGCATAATAGCCACAGACGGAGATTACGGCCGCTACGCCGCAGACCAACTTGAGGCGCAGGCCAATAAACAAAATATTTTTGTGTCATACCGAGTTGTGCTCCCTGATTTTCTCAACGATGAAAGCTTAGATTCCAAACTCAATGAAACTATTCAAAAAATCGCAAACACCTCAAAAGTTCAAGTCATTGTGTCTTTTGCCAAATCTCACCACATGTCTCGTTTGTTCGATAAACTCACTCCAACGCATCTGGACGTTTCTGGATCGCTGGGGATAGCTGGTCGACGTCACTCAATGTGCTAGACAATCGTCCCTTGAATGAAGTTGGAAAAATTCTTGGAATAATCCCATTTTCAGGAAACATCTCTCGTTTCAGAAGTTACATAGATAATCTAGATCTTAACCCTGATTCACAATCAAACAACACCATCCTGCAGTACTTCATCAAAGGAGAGCTGAACAAAAGCAGAACCAACAAAGAAATAAGAGAAACCCTGCCAGAAAGCTGTAAGTCCTAGTGCAGTGTTTAGTGTACAGTTGGCTGTGATGTTTTGCCGCTAATGCTATTAAAGACATCTGTTCTCGAAAAACCTGTCGTGGAGGCTTTGATATTCAACGCTCTGAGGTAAGTCATTTTATCTGTTATTTGATGTTAAATCAAATAATAAATATTCAAAAGCTTAAATATATCGTCATATTTTTCAGCTAAACGACGCCTTGGCAAAGACCATGTTCACTATAGATAATGAGAAATATTCATTCAGCAAATCTGGAGATTTGGATACCGGTTATGATATCAACATTTGGGAAGCGTCACTTGAAAATAACGCTGAATTTGTCAACAATGTGAAACTGAAGACTGTGGCACGCTACATGATCAAGAATGAAAGCATGCTTTTCCTGAATGACACACAGAGAAATCCTCTGGAAGATTTCACAGTGAGTTTCTGACGCCACATAATATAGACCGAAGTGCTGTGAGGAAAGAAAGTATGAAATCTGGTTCATTAAATGGATAGCTCAACCAGAAATAAAACATTCTGTCATTATCTACTCAATCCTGTGTTGTTCCAATGACTTCCTTTCCTCTGTGGAACACAAAAGAAGATATTTTGAGAAAGTTTAAGTCGAAAACAATATCAGGATTCTAATTGACTTTCATTATACTGACATAAACACAGAAGAAAGGAAATCATACAGGTTTGGAAAGACATGAGGTTGAGTAAATGAAGACAGATTTTTTATTTTTGGGTGAATTATCCTTTTCGGACTATTACATTTTGCAAATATGTTTTTTTAATCTGAAATACCATACAAATAAACTATTTATTGAAATTTAAATGTATATGGTATTTGGTCTAAAAAAAGTTTTTTGTTTTGTTTTACCCCAGGGTCGTGTGATTTCGCAGTGCTCTCCAAGCTGTCGACCTGGATTTAGAAAGGTTTTTTCTGTAGACAAACCCATCTGTTGCTATGAGTGTGCGAAGTGTCCAGTAAACACCTTTTTCAAACCAAACAGGTACAAATTCATTCAAATAAAATTGTCAACTGCACCCAGTGTTGGTGGTAAAACGTTACAAGTAATGCACATTACATAATCAGATGAAGATTTTTCAAGCACTGGTAAAGTAACACACTCATTTAAATTTGACAAGAAAATATCAGAGTAACTTTGTTTTCCAAATTATTCACTGCCACCTCTCCTATCCCCATGTTGAGAGAAATTTGGAGTGAGGTGCAGAGGCACTTCCTTTCAGGCTGAGGCTTATACATTTCACTTTTGGTGTGAATTATTAAAAATAAATAAGCAAGCCCAGCTTAGGTAACAAAGAGTAATGCAAAAGTAACAATACTCTCCATAACAAATAACGAAGTAATACAGTAGGTTACTTTTTTTATTATTGTATTAACGTATTGTTATGTATTACTTTTTAAAAGTAACTTTCCCCATTACTGCCATACACCAGCTTCAGACCTGCCAAAAACATGAAGTTCAATAATTTCAATTCACATCCTTTTACATAAACATATAAAAACACAAACTGTAAAATGCAATTATGAATATAAGGCAGTTGCTTCTTCTCATTGCTATTTGGAATATAAATAATAATAAAACAATTATTTCATCAGTTAATGACCTTCATGTCATTTCAAACCTGTATGCATTAATTTCTTCTTCGGAACACAAAAGAAGATATTTTAATATGGTTCATCACCAAACACTTTCGGTTCCCGTCGATTTACATTATGCGGCCAAAAAATATAGTAGAAGTCAATGGCAACAGAAACGTTTTGGTTTTGAATGACATGAGGGGGAGTAGATGAATTTGTATTTTAGAGTGGACTCCGATCCATTAACACAATTTCAGATTAAGCAGCATGATGAAATTAAAGGATGTTTAACAGATGTAACTTTTCATTCTTCTCCAGATGCACATGAATGTATAGACTGTCCAAAGAATTTATGGTCTAAAGAGAAACTCCACCACTTGCACTTCCAAAAAGGAAGTTTTCCTGTCCTGGAAAGAGACGTACTGTGTCGCTTAGTGGTGTTTGGTTGTCTTGGCATCCTTTTGACACTGATTGTGATGCTGGTGTACTTAGTCAGATGGGATACACCAGTGGTCCTCGCAGCCGGGGGTCCCATCTCCATCCTGATCTTGCTGTCCCTGCTCGGGACGTTCACCAGCGTCATCTTGTTTGGTGGGAAAGCCCACAGACATACAGTGTAAAACCGGACAGGTGCTTTTTGGCCTGAGCTTCACCCTGTGTGTCTCCTGCATCCTGGTCAGGTACTTTAAGGTTTCTGCTGGTCTTCCAGAATGATTCTGCTCTTAAACGGGTCTTGAAGAAACTCTTCCTGCCCTACTGGATCATTGGGCATTTGTGTGCTTATCCAGGGCTCATCTGTGGTTTCTGGTTGTGGTTAAAACCACCCAAGGTTTTTGTGGGCTCAGTGATCAGTTCTGAACTGTCTTCCAGTGCGATGAGGGGAGCGTGCTATTTCTTTGGACTCATGCTGGCCTTCATTAGCCTTCTGGCTCTGGTGTGCTTTGGATTCGCCTTCCTGGGACGGAAGCTTTCCGCAGTGCTATTAATGAAGAGAGGTGCATCAGCATCAGCATGCTCATCTACATTACAGTTGGGTGCGATGTTTGCCCCCATCTATGCGAACATAGTTAATATGACCCAGTACAAATCTGGCGTTCAGATGGTGGTGATGCTCTTTTCTGCATACGGGATCCTTCATCTGCCACTTCATGCCTAAATGTTACATCATCCTATTGAAAAGCGAGAAGAACACCAGAGAGGCCTTTCACAATGGGCATTCGGGAGTTCGCCAGACGCTTCAACAGAAGTTCACGAGTGGATCGGCATAGAGCTGGACTCGACCGGCCAGAAAGCGCATTTACTATTGACTCTGGAATCGAGAATATAATAAATGGGGTGTACTCAAATCCCTACCCACCAAGCACTATTTCTTCATTTCACATGTCCATAGATAATCTGCCCCACGAGGTCAGTGTGTCTGGAGATTCCTTGTATGAGTTTTCAGTGTACTCTGGATCTTCAGCAGATATGAATGAGGAAAACCAGCAACAACAGACTTTAAGCGGCTCTCAAAAACTCCTCCAAAGGATTAAGAACAACCGTACTGAGCTCAAAAGGACATTAAGTGTCCCACACTTTTAAGCAATACATTTGATGTTTTTTATTGTTTTTAATTATGCTAAATTCTCTTGTCAGTATAATCCTGTTTAACCAATCATTTAAACAAAAAAGAAGCTCCATGATGTTTATGTTTGACATGCTTTATGTGATTGTTATCAGTGTCATCATTGTCTTGAATGATCTGATTTAGCACTTGTATTTGTGTCCAAATCAGGGAAAACAATAAAGCTTTTAATCTCTAATGAAAACAATATATGAAAGAACGAATTAATAAATTAGCAAAAATAAATAAATATATAAATACAAACAATTAATAGTTAGAAATGTCAATACAGATATGCTTATAGTAATGCAATCTCAGGGGAAAACAATAAAGCTTTTAATATACAAATACGTTTTTTTTTCTGTGAATCTGTAACCAAAGCAATTTATGAATGAATGAATTATATAAATTAATTAATTTAAAATGAACTAAATAATTGAATAAGCAAAAAATAATATATACTATGATAATATCAGTACTGCATTAATCCATACATTCTCCAAATATTTGGGATGCTGGATCCAATCAACAATACATTTGAAATGTTTAATAAAAATATAAAGGATATTCACAATTTAAAATGTGGGGAGAACTGTAAAACACTGCTTTATTGGTTCTGCAGTAATACATCGAAGACATAATCTGTGGCATTTCAATAAACAGTTAATAAATAATTTTCCGTGCAAATCTATTTACAATGTTTGTCTTTTTGTTCTTATTTTGGGGCACAATGACTTTACTACTTCAGATGCAAAACAACCTACTTTAATAGCACTGTGTAAATCTCAAGCAAAGACACTTTTAGTAGATTTTAGATTTAGTAAAATAGCTTTAATGCATTTTATTTCTGCTCTCTAAATTGTTGATACTGGTGAACAGGCCATAGCTGGGGCTTGCGGTGCCCCGGAGCAGTTTGTACCAGTGGACCCTGTTTAAAATGGTTTCATTTTTATGTTTGCTCTATTTATTTATTTGTGCTTTTAAAAAGTAACAATTACCAAGTAATGCTTCATTTTGTTCAGACTGTTCATTTGCAATTGAAGAATAAAACACTTAAGCAGAACATGGTCAGGTCAAAGTGTCTGAATAATTTTTGGTCCCAAATAATTTTCATTTTTTATATAAATTTTACTGGCAGTCCACTATATGAAGAATTTTGAGGTATAATATGTCAGAGCTGACTTTATTTCGCTATAATCACTTACGTACCTAAATATGCAGGGATCCTTTAGCTCTCAACTCTTATCACAAATGTTTGGTTTGATTGTGGATTAATTCTTGTTAAACCTTCATTTATTTTAATGGATTAACATTAAGGACACCAACAGCAGCTAGTAAATTAGGTGCTGTCACTTTAAGAGACAATGCATCCATTATAATTATACTCATCTGATTTCTTTCTTCAATGTTTACTTTCACTTAAGACATAACCAACAGTTTTTTTTTTATGAGGATACTCTAAAAAAATTGGTATTTTAACACAATTTTGTTTGTATTTGTCGGTACAAGAGCAAGAAGAGGCAAATTTGGGGTTCAAGCGCTTTGAGACGTACGTCTCTCTGCATGCACCCTGTATTTGTTCGTTCAGGTGCAGGAGGACACGAAGCAGAGTTCAGTTCGGTGTTGCTGTCCGTGAGACGCAGCTCTCTGCATCTGTAATCAGTTGAGTTTTTCTGCGTCTTGTGTTTGAATGCTTTAAACTCATTCGAAAGTTTAAATTGGCAAGGCTTAAAAAAACATGCAAATGATAAGTTTCACCCCACTAGCGATGACTTCTCTGGAATTCCTCTTGCTACATAACAAGAGATTTATAAGGTTATATAATCCTGTTGATTTATTTGTTTAGTCTTCCTGCTTGTGTGTTTTTGTTGTCTGACATGCCTGAAATTCTTACAGCAGCTTCAACATTATTTCAAGAATGCTTCTATTAAGCTTGGTTTTCCTTGTTGAAGTGACTATTCATTTTGATCTTGGCATCAATAACTGATGACTTCAGTGACAGAAATGTTATCTTCCTGATTGAGCATAGCAATGCATTCTTTACCGCATTTCCATCCTCTTCCTGTAAAGAACACTTTTATAAGCTCTCATTTGTTAACATTATAATACGTTAAGAAAAAAAAACAAACAAAAATAGGGAACATTAGGGTACTGTATTAATATGAGTATTAATATAAGTAATTTTCTGTATTGATTTTTCCCCAGTATTTTTTTCAGTATTTTGTCAATTTTACACTGCATTGCATTTTGTTTTGTTCATTGTTAATATTACTACTTTACAGTTCATGTTAACAGACAAAACTTTTGATTTTAAAAATGTATTAGTAAATGTGGATATCAACATTAGCTAAGATTAGTAAATGATTTAGAAATATTCAGATATTGTTAGTTCCAGTAAACCATGGTTTTTTTTTCAATTATTTTTT
>NW_020528233.1:0-19235 GCF_003368295.1 Carassius auratus | reverse complement strand
AAACATTTCTCTTTTTTTCACAGGTGCTGAACGTATAATCTAACAAATGGACTCCCACTGCCGCAAACTTGCATCAACGTGTGCTCAATTAGGTAAGAAGATCTTGGTGAATGACAAGCGCCCCTCCTTGTTAAATCTCCAGAGAAGATCTGGATTTATTAATGTCCTTGCTTGGTTTAATCAAACATCTCAACGTTGCCTGGCCTACATAAAATACTAATTGCAGCTAGAAAAAACTGGTCTATGTAAAAGTAAGGAGTTTGCAAACTACCTTTGGTGTTTGAAGTGTGGCTGGTTATAAGAAAAGCGGAACCATCAGACGTTTCTAGTCAAAGATGGACATCTGGTGGTAAGACAGGATCATACATGGATCAGCAAGAACGACTTTATGATACCCCGCTCATTTAGAGGAATTTAGATTTTTTTAGGCAAAGTCTGTGTGATTTTAGAGGTTTATGATCTCTAATTTGTTCACATAAAATACTGATTCGATACTTAATAATGTCTGGTGATAAAATATAGCCCAGTCGTGGTTCATCACGTGCGCCCTCAATGCAAAGATGTGAAAACGTGGCAAATTAAAATAATATAATGATACAAATAAGGTATAGTTAAAACTATACATCAGTATGATACGCTGTAGAAACTAAATTAAGCACACAAATATAAAAAAATAACCATTTCTCCTGTAAAATTATAATTTGTCGCACATGGACAATTTTAACAGAAACGTAAAAAAGACTTCATTAAAACTGTATGAGAAAACTGTGCAGGCTACAATAATGTGTGCCGCTCTGTATATCATATGGGCATCTTCATTAAGCTAATTAAGGCAACTAATAACAAACCAGAACACTTATTTACTCCATTATCTTCATTATATCCCATTCCCCATTGTCATTTAATATTGGCTATAGAACTGATACAGAGAGCTTCTAGCACATAAGAGATAAAAGGAAAAAGTGGAGCAATAAAATGCCAACAGCAGCGTTAAGATGGAAAAGACACTGGAGCGACTTGATTACCGACAATCTCGTCTCCTCTGCAGTAATATATGCAGCGCTTGTTAGATAGACTCAGGGGAAAAGTAAATGTGTAATGAAAGCCTCCTCGTGAGAAGGAATATACTAATGGAAGAATCTAATGTCCTCTTAATCCTATGGAAAAGGCTTTGTCGTCTCCCTTATATTGACTGAATTGGTAATTAATGGCTCTGTGGTGCGCCATGGGCAATAATCCACAGCAGGCTGTGAGTGCGCTCTGAAGCATTTTGAGGGTCCAAAATAAATACAGAGCAATAATCTAGTCCACATCTATCAGTGCGTTTAACAAGAATCGAGTTCTGCCACTTTTGCCTATATGGTATTTTGATGTGCACAATTTATATTTCTGCGCGTAAAACATATTCATATTACATTTTAGTCTGTCTGAGGTCTAGAATAATCATGACATTTATTTATTGTTTGTTTATTTAATATATATATATATATATATATATATATATATATATATATATATATATATATATATATATATATATATATATATATATATATATATATATATTATTTTCAAAATAAATAAAATCGAATGGCAAGAGAAAACAGACCGACACGTTATCATGCGGTGTCTGGGCGCAAATGCGTTGAATGCGAGGTCACATTCTCATACAAAAGACCTGCACATAACATGTGTCGGTTCCATGTTCATATATTATGCTATAAATTAATATCCAGTGCAAGAGCGTGCGCTGAATCAAAGTAAGAGATGGGAGATGGTCGGGTCATTTCATAAGCACCTTTTCTCTTTTCTCTCTTTCCCCCCCCCCCCCCCCTTGGTGTGTTTTGACATTTCAGGTGATTTCAAAGGACATGCAGCGAAGCAAAAATAAAAATAAAAATGTAGTTTGTTAGCTCATTTAGTTACACAAATTTTCTCACTTACTGAGGTAGCGGCAATCAGCTGCTTCCAATAAAGAAACCGGGTTAGCCTCTTCTTCTTGTATATATATATATATATATATATATATATATATATATATATATATAGACTATATTACCCATTCACTGTGATATTTGTATCTGGATGACAACTAAAATATCATCAGAACTCCAAAAGAAATCCAAGTAGGCTACAGCATTTTTCACCCCTGTTATTTTATAATGTGACCAATCTATTAAAAAAAAACTTTAGATTACAATAAATAATAAATACAATTTATAAATAGGCCAATTTAAAATCGATAATTATTCGGGCTAATACATTATTTTCATTTAAAATGTACAATGCCGTTATTAAACGTATGTACATTATTGCAATGTTTTGAAGGAATTTCAGACAACAAGGTGAAGGAGCTTGAAGTCATTAAAGATGCCCATTTAAAATTCTTGAGCAAATAAGCGCCTTATCAGATTAAATGTAGCATACTCAGAAAAGAAAAGTGGGCGCTCTCTCCCCCGAAATAGCTAATCACGGCATGAGGCGCACACATACACCTCGCAAAAGTGCTTTCATTCCCTAATTAAATTGTAAAACTTAAGTAAGCAGGAATAAACTCAAAAATAAATATTTTTCTGATTTTTCGCATTTCTTTTATATGCCTATTAGGTCTATTAGCTATTTATGATAGGAATGCATTACCAAGCAGACGAAGCTTATTAGCTACAAAAGAATTTGTAACGCGGTCTTTGATACCGTCAACTCATTGTTGCAAAGGATCATCCAATTAACGTGACAAAAGCGGAACTTTCATTCAGAAATGAGCATCTTCAAGAGTGCCATTATACGTTTTCGTGTTTAGTTGTGCAATTTGGTGAGCTTATTTTACTTTGACAGAAATCTTTGTTTGATTTAAAATGTTAATAAAACTGTTTTTATGATACCTGCACAGAAAAAAAAAAAAAAAAAAAAATCAGGTGTGCTAGGCTATGATAGTTTTTTTTTTTTTTAATCTTATTTTGCTTTCTCGGAAGCCACCAGTGAATGCACAGCCTCTTTTTATTTACATGACGTTTAAAAGGAAAAAAGGCTGCATTTTCTCATTTCTTTGGGTCGTTTTTTAGTCGGTTGGCCATAAAATCTGTCAAGTATAGGCTGTAATGTTCCGTCAGATTGTGGGCGGAGTCTGTATGACGTCAGGACGCATAGAGCAGCTCGGTTGGACGGAGAGAAGGACAGCTGAAATGAAGAGCGAGCGCTGAGATGTGCAGGAGAGTGTGTGTGTATGCAAGTGGATATAATATCACATACCTGTCCCTGTCACTCTGGCTCTCCTTGTAGCTCTCGGCTGAAACCGAGATATCTTTTACCCAGTCGAAACCGAAAAAAAAAAACTTTAACTCTCTTCAGCACTGGGTTTATTTTATTACGATACCAGCCGTTTGAGGAGTGTCGCTTTGAGTGGTTTAAGTGAGAGAGGAGCACTGACAACGCTTGCCGATACTTCTGGACACATTCATTCATTTCTTTTATTTATTTATTTTTTCTATATTTGTGACTATCGCTGAGGAAGTTATATCTGCTTGCGAACCGTCCGTAAATCGCTTGTGCTATCCATGACCTCTATGAAGGATCCGTTGAGTCTGGACCACCATCACCACAATCACCACATTACCGGGAGCAAACACACGCCGCTTACGATGGCCTCTAGTCTGCAACCGCTCCAGCGGTCGGTGGACTCGAAACACAGGCTGGAGGTTCACACGGTTTCAGACACCTCCAGCCCAGAGTCCGTAGGTAAGCCCTGGTCCTCTGAAGAGATATTTAACTGGAGTGTTTTCGGGTTGGGTGTCAGTTATCATTAGGTGTACTGCCTCTGATAAGAAACCGTTTAAAACTTGTCCCTTAATTTGAAAACAGTAGGTTACAGTGTGAGGCATGCAAATATATAAAGACATGGATATATCAGTTAGTTGATTCATATGGCTATTGAAGTCGTCTACATAAGTCATTCCTTTTGACAGGGCTTTATTTACTTAAATTGTGTGTGAAAATGTGGGCTTCTAACAAATGTTTACACTGCGGCATGTCGTTTTGTATGGAATAACACAAACATTCTCTACCGCTTATGTTCTTTTTTCTTATGACGAGTAAGACTTGACGCGTTCATTGTGGGTCAAATATTTTGAAACATTGATTTTAGAACATTTATGCTTGAATTTTTTCGGGTATTAGCTTTGCAAGAAATTATTGTTGAACATTAGCGGTTCATATGAAATTAGTTCAGGAACATCAATTAATTTAGCCCGTTACGTTGTTACCAGGGAACCTACTTGTTACTATGATGTCTAATATTTTAAATTCAATAAAACGGAATTACATTTATCACCCCCACACTTCTCCAATGTGTCAAAACAGAGCCTGAAGCTTAAAAATTGTTCCTCTTGGATTAAACATATATTTTACAATACCGAATTACTTTGCATTGCAGAGAAAGAGAAGGGACAGAGTAAAAACGAAGATTCGACTGATGACCCATCGAAAAAGAAGAGACAGAGGCGGCAACGAACTCATTTTACTAGCCAGCAGCTCCAGGAACTGGAGGCCACTTTTCAGCGGAATCGCTACCCGGACATGTCCACCAGAGAGGAGATCGCTGTCTGGACTAATTTAACAGAGGCCAGAGTCAGAGTAAGTTTGAGAAATGAAATGACAATGTAATAATAGCTATATTAAAACCCATTTATTTAGAAAACAAATCCACAATTCAATGCTCAAATTTTATATTTTAAAATAAAAAGTAGCCTAATAAATAAAAAAAAGTAAAACGCTTACAATAGGCCTATTTTAAAATTATTGCAAATAAATAATTATTATTCATAATATAATATAATATAATATAATATATAATTAATTTGCTAGCACTGTTTTAAAATTATAGTAGACTATTTATTAACTATTTTGTAAAGACTCTTATATTTAGGCCTAACAATAATTATAGGGGCGCTGCATGAAAATCGCGTTATGTAGCCTATTATATATTTTAGATTACATGCTAAATATGACTCTTTTTAATCATTTAAATTTAAATCTGTCACTTTTTAGTTAGAGGCGAATTATGGGTGAGTCAAATTGTTTGCAATCAACACAAGTGACGCCCAAACGATGACAGACCTTAATGGAGTGACGCAGTCGCCTTTAAAGAGGTGTAAAGCTTGTATTTTGTGATTGTCAATCTCGTGTTGTATACACTTAAGGTTAGTGTGTCTCCGCCTGCTTAGGGAGAATACACATTTGAAGCGTCGGGCGACCCATTGACCGCTAAAGACTGGATGTGTATTGGGATTCCCGGGATCAGACAAGATTCCGGGTGACTGATAAAAAGCGATTTAATTAGGGATCCTAACTGAGTTTGACACCACAACCACCACCACCCATATCATTTATCTACCAAAAACAAACCGAGCAGGAGCCCGCGGTGACAGCGATTCTGAAAACTTATAATGGTCGGTTTAACTGTTCCCATTGTGTCAGAAAATAATTCATTAAATAAAAATGATTTTCTGCATTTGCTGCAGGTGTGGTTCAAGAATCGACGGGCAAAGTGGAGAAAAAGGGAGAGGAACCAACAGGCCGAGCTGTGTAAAAACGGTTTCGGGCCTCAATTCAACGGACTTATGCAGCCCTACGATGACATGTATCCCAGCTACACGTACAACAACTGGGCTGCAAAGGGGCTCACTTCGGCCTCTCTGTCTACCAAAAGCTTCCCCTTTTTCAATTCCATGAACGTCAATCCGCTGTCTTCTCAGACCATGTTCTCCCCACCTAACTCCATCTCTTCAATGAGCATGTCCTCCAGTATGGTTCCGTCTGCTGTCACCGGCGTGCCCGGATCAAGCTTAAACAGCCTCAATAACTTGAATAACCTCAGCACCCCTTCTCTAAATTCGGGGTTCCCACATCGGCGTGCCCTTACGCCCCACCGACACCTCCGTATGTTTACCGGGACACTTGTAACTCCAGTCTTGCCAGTCTGAGACTGAAAGCGAAGCAGCACTCGAGTTTTGGATACGCGAGCGTGCAGAATCCGGCCTCCAATCTCAGCGCTTGCCAGTACGCAGTGGATAGACCGGTGTAAGAGACGATTGTAGAATTTACAATCCCGAATCCCAGGAACGAGAGACTACACTTTTTGTTTCAAGGGCACTAGAAGAATAAAACCACTGAAACGCGTCCAATCCTGTTATGGAATGTCAAGCGGGAACGGAAGGCAAACGCGCCATTTCTAATAAGTTTTGCTCTCTACACTAGCAAGTGCACACTAGCCAGTGAAGAGTTTAGGATACCAGAATATTAAAAAGAAAAGAAAAAAAAAACTCATTTATTTTGACGTTTCAACTTTTGGACAGTAATTGACTGAACGGTTGTATATAGGCTATACATATATCTTAATATCATCTCCAATTTGTAGAGGCAAAAGCTCTAACTCTTAAGCATTTTCGAGAATTCAGTTTAACACAGCATGTGGAAAACGTACAGGAATCATGTCTTGCTTGCGATCAAGGGAATGTACATACTAAACGCACCAAGTCGTGTGTGATATTATAAATTTATTATTAAATGTCTGTGTGAATATAGGTCTAGATTAGCAACCCTGGGTAACAATACGCAAATGTTTCTGCGAATGAACTTGGTTTTTGCTCTGTGTATAATATTTGGTACGGAATTTTTTGTTTCGTTTTTCAACATCCCAAAAATAAACTATTGTGTTTTATTTAATGGAAGTAAATATATTGTTCTAAACAGTTCAAAACGTTTTCTTCACAATTATTGCACGCTCATGCATGCACACATTTGTTGCTTTGTGGCATTCTAAGGTTTATAGAGAGAGAGGGAAGGGAAATGTATCTAATACACATCAGTGTGACATGAGAAGACCGGTGAAGAGGGCGAGATGTCCCGAGCAGATTAGAAGCCGAATATACAAGACTGACTGAAGGCTGGGCCTCCAGTGACCACCGATGCTTGAAATAACAATAAGATCGGGGCATGCAGGCTGGACCACACATCACCGAGCCAACTTGCCAGCTGAACTCCTTTAAAAAAAAAGTAATAAATAAATAAAATAAAGTAGGCTATGATGTTATACACAATTGTCCAGTATTAAGCTTATCAGCTCCTGATTAAGTCGAAAACAAGACTCATATCTCATTTTAGTTCTGGATTACTTATAAAAACATGTAAAGTGCCATCCCACTGCGCAAACAAAACTGTGCATTTTTATTTTTCAAAATCAGACTCAGTGCAGTTGCTTGGCGCATATAATTAGAAGTAGCCTATTGCGACACTGAGTGTCAACTGACTGGCTGTTTGTAAACAAAGAAATGCTCGCAGCGTCAAATTACTACAGAAAATGCTTTACAATAAATATGCTAAAGAGTGGAAAGAGGATTAAGGAAGATGTCTCGTGCCCCAGTACAATGCTATAGTGACTCGCGAGGTTATTTAATTAAGTTGGCTTGAGAGAGCCAACTTACTGATATTCTATTTAAACTTATTATTATTAAGTTGGCTTGAGAGAGCCAACTTACTGATATTCTATTTAAACTTATTATTATTATTATTATTATTATTCTTAGACTAAATTATCAACTCTAACTCCTCCTAGAGCTTTAACTCTACAGACTCCAAACTCGGACCAGCTCTTCAGACTAATCTCGCCGGGTGTGCTATATCTTTTCTAACTGATTGGACTTATACTTTTCATAAAACTGAAGATTAAAAATCATAAAAATCCCATAGACTTGCATTGAAAAGCCTCTGCTCATCTGAACATTCCGTGAACTCCAACTGTCAAAAATTCAAATCTAAACACACTGAAGCCCATTAGACTCAATCAGACTAACCTATGTACTATTACTAACCCATTCAAACTCATTCAAACTCATCTATCTATCTATATTCAAACTCATCTATCTATCTATATTAAAACTAATCTATCTATCTATCTATCTATCTATCTATCTATCTATCTATCTATCTATCTATCAAACTTATCTATCTATATTAAAACTAATCTATCTATCTATCTATCATCAAACTCATCTATCTATATTAAAACTAATCTATCTATTTATCTATCTATCTATCATCATCTAACTCTATCTTTCTTCTGACTCTATCTATCTATCTATCTATCTATCTATCTATCTATCTATCTATCAAACTCATCTATCTATCTATCTATCTATCTATCTATCTATCTATATTCAAACTCATCTATCTATCTATATTCAAACTCATCTATCTATCTATCTATATTCAAACTCATCTATCTATCTATCTATCTATCTATCTATCTATTCAAACTTATCTATCTATCTATCCTAACAACATGCTAGTCATGCTAAAAATCATGCTAGCAACATGCTAGTCGCATGCTAATCATGCTAAAATCATGCTAGCAACATGCTAATCATGCTAAAATCATGCTAGCAACATGCTAATCATGCTAAAATCATGCTAGCAACATGCTAGCAACATGCTAATCATGCTAAAATCATGCTAGCAACATGCTAATCATGCTAAAATCATGCTAGCAACATGCTAGTCGCCTGCTAATCATGCTAAAATCATGCTAGCAACATGCTAATCATGCTAAAATCATGCTAGCAACATGCTAATCATGCTAAAATCATGCTAGCAACATGCTAGTCGCCTGCTAATCATGCTAAAATCATGCTAGCAACATGCTAATCATGCTAAAATCATGCTAGCAACATGCTAATCATGCTAAAATCATGCTAGCAACATGCTAGTCGCCTGCTAATCATGCTAAAATCATGCTAGCAACATGCTAATCATGCTAAAATCATGCTAGCAACATGCTAATCATGCTAAAATCATGCTAAAATCATGCTAGCAACATGCTAATCATGCTAGAGACATGCTAGCAACATGCTAGTCGCCTGCTAATCATGCTAAAATCATGCTAGCAACATGCTAATCATGCTAATCATGCTAAAATCATGCTAGCAACTTGCTAGTCGCATGTTAATCATGCTACAGACATGCTAGCAACATGCTAATCATGCTAAAAATCATGCTAACAACATGCTAGTCGCATGCTAATCATGCTAAAATCATGCTAGCAACATGCTAGTCGCCTGCTAATCATGCTAAAATCATGCTAGCAACATGCTAATCATGCTAAAATCATGCTAGCAACATGCTAATCATGCTAAAATCATGCTAGCAACATGCTAGTCGCATGCTAATCATGCTAAAATCATGCTAGCAACATGGTAATCATGCTAAAATCATGCTAGCAACATGCTAATCATGCTGAAATAATGCTAGCAACATGCTAGTCGCATGCTAATCATGTTAAAATCATGCTAGCGACATGCTAGTAACTTGTTAATCATGCTAACGACATGGCTAGTCACTTGCTAATTATGTTAGCGACATGCTAGATACCTTGCTAATCATGCTAAGTACATGCTTGTCACATGATAGTCACTTGCTTGTAATGCTAACAATATGTTAATCACTGTCATTTTTATACTTCTTAAACTTAAATCTTTTTAAACTTTTTAAACTTTTCACATTTTCAAACTATCTATCTATCTATATATCTATCTAACTATCTATCTATCTTCTGACTGTCTATCTATCTATCTATCTATCTATCTATCTATCTAGCTATCTATCTATCTAGCTATCTATCTATCTTCTGACTGTGTCTATCTATCTATCTATCTATCTATCTATCTATCTGTCTATCTGTCTATCTATCTATCTATCTCAGACTGAAAACCATCAAACTTAAAACTTTTTAAACTTAAACTTCAATCTTTTCAAACTTTTCAAACTTTTCAAACTTTTTCAGACTTTCTGGTCAGGCTTTCTCAAGCCAACTTAAAGTTTGTCTTGACGAACTTTTTTATCTAGTTATTATTCTTCTGAGACAAAATTATCAACTCTAACTCCTCCTAGAGCTTTAACTCTACAGACTCCAAACTCGGACCAGCTCTTCAGACTGATCTCGCCGGGTGTGCTATATCTTTTCTAACTGATCGGACTTATACTTTTCATAAAACTGAAGATTAAAAATCATAAAAATCCCATAGACTTGCATTGAAAAGCCTCTGCTCATCTGAACATTCCGTGAACTCCAACTGTCAAAAATTCAAATCTAAACACACTGAAGCCCATTAGACTCAATCAGACTAACCTATGTACTATTACTAACCCATTCAAACTCATTCAAACTCATCTATCTATCTATATTCAAACTCTATCTATCTATCTATCTATCTATCTATCTATCTATCTATCTATCTATCTATCTATCTATCTATCTATCTATCTATCTATCAAACTCATCTATCTATATTAAAACTAATCTATCTATCTATCTATAATCAAACTCATCTATCTATAATCAAACTCATCTATCTATCTATCTATCTATATTCAAACTCATCTATCTATCTATATTAAAACTAATCTATCTATCTATCTATCTATCTATCTATCTATCTATCTATCTATCTATCTATCTATCAAACTAATCTATCTATATTAAAACTAATCTATCTATCTATCTATCATCAAACTCATCTATCTATCTATCTATCTATCTATCTATCTATCTATCTATCTATCTATCTATCTATCTATCTATCTATCAAACTCATCTATCTATCTATCTATCTATCTATCTATCTATCTATCTATATTCAAACTCATCTATCTATCTATCTATATTCAAACTCATCTATCTATCTATCTATCTATATTCAAACTCATCTATCTATCTATCTATCTATCTATCTATCTATCTATCTATCTATTCAAACTTATCTATCTATCTATCTATCCTAACAACATGCTAGTCATGCTAAAAATCATGCTAGCAACATGCTAATCATGCTAAAATCATGCTAGCAACATGCTAATCATGCTAAAATCATGCTAGTCGCATGCTAATCATGCTAAAATCATGCTAAAATCATGCTAAAATCATGTTAATCATGCTAAAATCATGCTAACAACATGCTAGTCGCCTGCTAATCATGCTAAAATCATGCTAGCAACATGCTAATCATGCTAAAATCATGCTAGCAACATGCTAGTCGCATGCTAATCATGCTAAAATCATGCTAGCAACATGCTAATCATGCTAAAATCATGCTAGCAACATGCTAATCATGCTAAAATCATGCTAGCAATATGCTAGTCGCATGCTAATCATGCTAAAATCATGCTAGCAACGTGCTAGTCATGCTAAAAATCATGCTAGCAACATGCTAGTCGCATGCTAATCATGCTAAAATCATGCTAGCAACATGCTAATCATGCTAAAATCATGCTAGCAACATGCTAATCATGCTAAAATCATGCTAGCAACATGCTAGTCGCATGCTAATCATGCTAAAATCATGCTAGCAACATGCTAATCATGCTAAAATCATGCTAGCAACATGCTAGTCGCATGCTAATTATGCTAAAATCATGCTAGCAACATGCTAGTCATGCTAAAAATCATGCTAGCAACATGCTAGTCGCATGCTAATCATGCTAAAATCATGCTAGCAACATGCTAATCATGCTAAAATCATGCTAGCAACATGCTAGTCGCATGCTAATCATGCTAAAATCATGCTAGCAACATGCTAATCATGCTAAAATCATGCTAGCAACATGCTAGTCGCATGCTAATCATGCTAAAATCATGCTAGCAACATGCTAATCATGCTAAAATCATGCTAGCAACATGCTAGTCGCATGCTAATCATGCTAGAGACATGCTAGCAACATGCTAATCATGCTAAAATCATGCTAGCAACATGCTAGTCGCATGCTAATCATGCTAGAATCATGCTAGCAACATGCTAATCATGCTAAAATCATGCTAGCAACATGCTAGTCGCATGCTAATCATGCTAAAATCATGCTAGCAACATGCTAGTCGCATGCTAATCATGCTAAAATCATGCTAGCAACATGCTAATCATGCTAAAATCATGCTAGCAACATGCTAGTCGCATGCTAATCATGCTAAAATCATGCTAGCAACATGCTAATCATGCTAAAATCATGCTAGCAACATGTTAGTCGCATGCTAATCATGCTAAAATCATGCTAGCAACATGCTAGTCGCATGCTAATCATGCTAAAATCATGCTAGCAACATGCTAATCATGCTAAAATCATGCTAGCAACATGCTAGTCACATGCTAATCATGCTAAAATCATGCTAGCAACATGCTAATCATGCTAAAATCATGCTAGCAACATGCTAATCATGCTAAAATCATGCTAGCAACATGCTAGTCGCATGCTAATCATACTAAAATCATGCTAGCAACATGTTAGTCGCATGCTAATCATGCTAAAATCATGCTAGCAACATGCTAGTCGCTAGTCGCATGCTAATCATGCTAAAATCATGCTAGCAACATGCTAGTCGCTAGTCGCATGCTAATCATGCTAAAATCATGCTAGCAACATGGTAATGTTAGATGTTTATCTCTCTATCCATCTATATTAAAACTAATATATCTATCTATCTATCTATCTATCTATCTATCTATCTATCTATCTATCTATCTATCTTCAAACACTATCTTCAAACTCTATCTATCTACCTATCTATCTTCAAACTTTATCTATCTATCTATCTATCTATATTCAAACTCTATCTATCTATCTATCTATCTATCTATCTTCAAACTCTATCTATCTATCTATCTCAGACTGAAAACCGTCAAACTTAAAACTTTTTAAACTTTTCAAACTTTTCAAACTTTTCAAACTTTTCAAACTTTTCAGACTTTCTGGTCAGGCTTTCTCAAGCCAACTTAAAGTTTGTCTTGACGAACTTTTTTATCTAGTTATTATTATTATTATTCTTAGACTAAATTATCAACTCTAACTCCTCCTAGAGCTTTAACTCTACAGACTCCAAACTCGGACCAGCTCTTCAGACTAATCTCGCCGGGTGTGCTATATCTTTTCTAACTGATTGGACTTATACTTTTCATAAAACTGAAGATTAAAAATCATAAAAATCCCATAGACTTGCATTGAAAAGCCTCTGCTCATCTGAACATTCCGTGAACTCCAACTGTCAAAAATTCAAATCTAAACACACTGAAGCCCATTAGACTCAATCAGACTAACCTATGTACTATTACTAACCCATTCAAACTCATTCAAACTCATCTATCTATCTATATTCAAACTCTATCTATCTATCTATCTATCTATCAAACTCATCTATCTATATTAAAACAAATCTATCTATCTATCTATAATCAAACTCATCTATCTATAATCAAACTCATCTATCTATCTATCTATCTATATTCAAACTCATCTATCTATCTATATTAAAACTAATCTATCTATCTATCTATCTATCTATCTATCAAACTTATCTATCTATATTAAAACTAATCTATCTATCTATCTATCATCAAACTCATCTATCTATCTATCTATCTATCTATCTATCTATCTATCTATCTATCTATCTATCAAACTTATCTATCTATATTAAAACTAATCTATCTATCTATCATCAAACTCATCTATCTATCTATCTATCTATCTATCTATCTATCTATCTAACTGTTTCTATCTATCTATCTACATTCAAACTATCTATCTATATTAAAACTAATCAATCTATCTATCCATCTATCTATCATCAAACTCATCTATCATCAAACTCATCTATCTATATTAAAACTAATCTATCTATCTATCTATCTATCTATCTATCTATCTATCTATCTATCTATCTATCTATCTATTTAAATCTACATATCTATCTATCTATCTATCTATCTATCTATCTATCTATCTATCTATCTATCTATCTATCTATCATCAAACTCATCTATCTATATTAAAACTAATCTATCTATCTATCTATCTATCTATCTATCTACATTCAAACTATCTATCTATATTAAAACTAATCAATCTATCTATCCATCTATCTATCATCAAACTCATCTATCATCAAACTCATCTATCTATATTAAAACTAATCTATCTATCTATCTATCTATCTATCTATCTATCTATCTATCTATCTATCTATCTATCTAAATCTACATATCTATCTATCTATCTATCTATCTATACATACTATTTACATCTATCGGAATTTTGCCCGTGATGGCCACACATTATTTGTTATAAAATGATCAACAATGACAAACTCATTTATGCTTAAATATAATTTTATTCAGTTTATGCCCATTTGGATCGCACTTAGTCTGGTACCTCACCCTTAAGAATGACAAACTGGAGTAAAAATCTCCAGAATGACTTACTCTTGGGATCACTGGAACACACAAGCCTTTCCACCACGTCAAGGTGGCGATCCTTGGAAAGGACATTCACTCTCCATTCATTCTTTATCTAACACACACACACACACACACACACACACACACACACACACACACACACACACACACACCTTCCCTATTTAACACATTCACGCACACGTGCACACATGGAATACACACAAAATGTGATGTTTATTAATATACACTGAATTAATTTGTATTTGCATTAGCATTATTTCTCAAAATTAGATTTATTACGTCTTGAAATTATAAAATAAAATTTACATAAGTGTTGAATGAGAGATCTATGCAGACTTTTGAATGAGAGATCTATGCAGACTTTTGTATACATGATGTATCTAATCTAAAACACAATACACGGGATCATGATAGCTGTAATATGTCTGTAGAACTCCTGCTCTTACGTTTGAGTGTGAACCACTTACGAAAACAGGATCCAAACACACAAAATGTGATGTTTATTAATATACACTGAATTAATTTGTATTTGCATTAGCATTATTTCTCAAAATTAGATTTATTATGTCTTGAAATTATAAAATAAAATTTACATAAGTGTTGAATGAGAGATCTATGCAGACTTTTGTATACATGATGTATCTAATCTAAAACACAATACACGGGATCATGATAGCTGTAATATGTCTGTAGAACTCCTGCTCTTACGTTTGAGTGTGAACCACTTACGAAAATAGGATCCAAAAGAGTGTTGTTTTCTGTTGTACCGGTGCTGATTAGCTGAGTGTATCCTTTATCTTCAAACAAATTGAGAATAGGTTTGTTGTGAAGAGACAGCTGATCTTCATTAAAGTCTCCACTCACTATAATGGGCTTGAAATCCATGATCTCCAGAGATGTCAAGAGTGCATTTAGGTTTGCCAAAAAGTCTGCTAAATTATAACTGGGTGGTCTGTAGATCACTGCAAGAAGTGCTTGTTTGGGGGCTTTTATCTTCAAAACCAAATATTCCAGGTCAGTAACATTCTGTATGTACATCAGAGGAGAAACTTGAAAGTTGTTCTTCACATAAATTGCCACTCCACCACCTTTCTTATTTGCCAAATGGGTGTAGTTTGTGTAGGATGCATGTCTGTTGCGTTTGTACATGGTGTATCCATCCAGCTGGAGGTATGCAGGAACAGCTGAGCCTGACAGGTGTGTTTCAGTGAGACACAAAACATCAGCCAGTAAAAGTTCATGGTGACATTTCAAATCATCTAAATGACACTCCAGTCCCTCTGTGTTATGATGAATGATTTTAAGAGCAGAATTCATTTTTGAATCTTGTACAATGTGAAGGATGGGTTGAATATTCAGAAAATCTGCTTTTGTCATGTTCTTCAAAGAGGCATTTATTTCTGGATCACAGAAAATTTTATTTTCATCAAAGTCAGTAATGTGCAGTCCGCTGAGTGTTGTTGTTCTGCTGAGTGCAACATATGCCATGCCTGATTCAAATATGCGCTTCAGAGATACAACAGCACAATCTGTTGTCATTCCTTGGACTTTATGGATTGTGCAAGCAAAAGCAAGTTTCATGGGGAATTGCCTTCGAACTGTTCCTTTTTTTTTTAGTGGTTCCTCTGACCTCTCAATATAGACAATATTGTCATTTCCAGCAGGTGCTATGTTGCGATGTTTCTGTCCAGCAGTCAGATTATCTAGATGAAGACCAATTGATTGAATGACAGGAACACCACCTTGAGTTTGAGCTGTTATTTTTGCCACATTGCCAAAAGTTCCATTAACCAGTCCATCTTCTACATCAATATTTCTAGTAAGCATCACACGTGCACCAATAGCAATCTGTAGTGTATCAATTAGATCACGTTTGTCTCCTTTTAATGGAACAGCTTGCCTTTTCATCTCACCTGTTCGTGGATCTTTTTTGTAGTCATGCGCATCGAGGTTAATGATATCTGAAAAGCGCGAGGATATGGCTTCAGTATTATGACTGTCTACCTCTTTATTGGTTGCATAGATGTGTAATGCATCAATAGGACACTCTTCAGGGGATGATCTTATGACTGCTTCTAACATGCACTTGTCTGCATCAGTCAGTTTTTCGTGCTTCTGTTTCACCCTAAGACGATTGAGTAGCTCAGCATATGCAAGATCATCTCTCTGCCTCATTATCTGTGTCAGTGTTATCATTTGAAAATGATCTCTCCAGAAGTCCAACACATGGTCCTCATACACACAGAGTGGTTTTGCTCTTCCAAGTGGTGGCAGCTGGAAAAAATCACCAACAGCGAGTATGGACAATCCACCAAAAGGTTTCTGGTTTCCTTTAATCTGTTGCAGTCTCCAGTTCACATATGCAAACAACTGTTTTGACACCATTGAGATTTCATCAATAATTAAAATATGTGCATTAGAAAGGTCTGCCCTCATTTCATCCAAGCTGTTTCCCAGGCCTTGGTAAGGAGGCTTCAAGCTTCTTGGGAGTTTCAAAAGACCAGTGCAGTGTTTTACCTGAGATATTAAAGGCTGCAGTGCCTGTGAAGGCGGTTAAAAGAACAGTAGGCTGTGAATGTCAGTATGCTCTCTCATGCATGGAAGCCTACGCAGGATTTTGGATGCTTTCTGCATAAATAGATTTAATAACGTGTGATTTACCAACTCCGGCTCCTCCATTCAAAAAATACTGAAACGGTTGTGGGCTTTCACCAGAAACACATCTTTTGCACCAGTCTCGCACAGCATAAATATGGAAGCTTGTGTTTGATTCAAGCTCTGGGTACATTCTGCGAATCTGTGCATGATTTAGCTGGGCAGTTTCCATGAGTGGCATAGCTGTGTTACTGACAGAGGTAGATGCTGTGTATTCAGGAACGTCTTCTTGCTCATTCACTTCATTAGGATCAGTGGGTTCACATTCCATAATGCTCTCCAATCTGATCAGTTCATTTGCAGGTGCCAGTGTAGTCCATGCATCTTCAATTGGCCCATTCTGTTCAAAATCCTCAATTGCTTTTTTCTATAGCCTCATTATGTTTTTCATATTTCTTACGGTTTTCAATTCACAATGTCGAACACACGCTGCAGTTCATCAGTGCCTGGTAGTTTTACCGAAGCAAATGCATAAAATGATTCATATGTGGTGAATCTTGTGGACTTCAGCTGTTCATCTCTGCGATATGGTAGGTAAAGTTTTAGAAGAGTTCCATAGAATTTTTCTGGATGTTTTTCTTGTGAAAAACGAGCAAATCTAATAACAGCAGGCTTTCCCCTTGTTCTTTTCTGTATGCGTCCCATATTTTTTTGAAGTGGCAAAACATTTTTACCTTTTGTCTGTCCTCCATAAACAATGCGGTATTCACTTGCAAATTCTGCCATGCACATGTTCTCAAATTCAGGCCTATTAGGTCTTGCCTTGTACTTGTCTGGCAATCCTGTCATCCACACATTCTCCACATCATCATCCATGGTCTGTAAGTACCTCATTGGTAAACTCATCTTTACAGCATTGTCATCAGTGGGTATGAAAATGACAGAACGTGATGATGATTTCAATTTCAGACTGCATGTGCGAGCGACTGCCTCTTGAGCGCTGACTTCTCTGTTCTTTGAATAGGCATTCATGACCTGTTTCATGCACTCACGGTCAGACAGGTTATCATGGCTTGAGTCTTTTACCACTCTCTTCAGGTAATCACTCATCTCATGTTCAGATTTTGAAATGTACGAGAGCATGTACATGATACAGCTGTAGGGGTTCAGAATGAACTGTATGTCCATGTTTGCATTCCAAGCTCTTAATAACATTGGATTGTAGCCATTAACCCAGCAGTCCTGTGGTTGTCTCTCCATAACTATTAAACTTGATGTAGACAGAGCCTCAATATGTTTCTCATACTCTTCATAAGTCAAGTTTGCTTGATTCAGTAGCTGTGTAATGGGTTTCAAAACTCTGACTTGAGTCATTCAGTAGATCCCACACCTTCTGTAGCTGTTCTTTTGCGACGGTGGCATAATCTCTTTCCTCTGATCCATTCTCAACATCAGAATTTTCTGCAGGAGGAGGTCTGGGGCGGGTTATTGTGGTTCGGTTAATGGGTGGTTTAGGGAAATCCAAATCTGCAGTGCTTCTTGTTTCTTTTTACAGGATTTTGAGTGATTACGGCTGTGCATCTGTACTTCACTTACAATTCTATGCAGTTCTGGGTCTTTGTTTGGATCTGGTAATTTGCATGATATATATTTATCAATGAAATCACAAACATCCTGATCTTCATCATTTTCGAATTCTGGGGCATCTTTCACCCAAAATAAGCAGTGAATGTGTGGAGAACCACGTAACTGAAATTCTACTCTGTAAAAAAAGTCAATTACCTCACCCGATAGGCCGTGCGGGTGACATGATTAGATCTCTCATTAAGGCTTCAACGCGTTTTTCAAACATGCGCATGGCTGTGACTGGGTTGCTTCTCAAGATTTCACATTTTTCAGACCAGTCTAATTCATCAAAGTTCACAGTTTCACCTTGTTGTGCTTTAATAGCAGTAATCACTTCAGGCCATCTCATCTCAGCAGCACTAAACGTACAGAAAAATGTGGGAGTGCCCAGCTGTCTCAACATAGCAAATAAGTCACGCATAGTTTTCTCCCAGTATGCTGGAGTCCCTCTTAATGGTTGCATGAAACGTGTTGCCTCCTTATTATTCACAAGCTTTTCTAACTCCTGTTTATCCTGCAGCAGTGAACAGTTTATTCTGCGTCCATCACGGGTCATGGGTTTTGCTTTTCTCAGCTGGATAGACATACTAGATGTTGCCATATGCATTTCAGTGACAAACTGAGCAAAGAAGATGTAGTTTGTGTCTCTTGCACAACGATTGTCAATAGAAAATAGCCTTGTGTTAAAGTATCTGCTGGGGGAAACATGTTTTGCTCTGTCAG
>NW_020528232.1:0-13359 GCF_003368295.1 Carassius auratus | reverse complement strand
ATCTATCGGAATTTTGCCCGTGATGGCCACACATTATTTGTTATAAAATGATCAACAATGACAAACTCATTTATGCTTAAATATAATTTTATTCAGTTTATGCCCATTTGGATCGCACTTAGTCTGGTACCTCACCCTTAAGAATGACAAACTGGAGTAAAAATCTCCAGAATGACTTACTCTTGGGATCACTGGAACACACAAGCCTTTCCACCACGTCAAGGTGGCGATCCTTGGAAAGGACATTCACTCTCCATTCATTCTTTATCTAACACACACACACACACACACACACACACACACACACACACACACACACACACACCTTCCCTATTTAACACATTCACGCACACGTGCACACATGGAATACACACAAAATGTGATGTTTATTAATATACACTGAATTAATTTGTATTTGCATTAGCATTATTTCTCAAAATTAGATTATTACGTCTTGAAATTATAAAATAAAATTTACATAAGTGTTGAATGAGAGATCTATGCAGACTTTTGAATGAGAGATCTATGCAGACTTTTGTATACATGATGTATCTAATCTAAAAACACAATACACGGGATCATGATAGCTGTAATATGTCTGTAGAACTCCTGCTCTTACGTTTGAGTGTGAACCACTTACGAAAACAGGATCCAAAACACACAAAATGTGATGTTTATTAATATACACTGAATTAATTTGTATTTGCATTAGCATTATTTCTCAAAATTAGATTTATTATGTCTTGAAATTATAAAATAAAATTTACATAAGTGTTGAATGAGAGATCTATGCAGACTTTTGTATACATGATGTATCTAATCTAAAACACAATACACGGGATCATGATAGCTGTAATATGTCTGTAGAACTCCTGCTCTTACGTTTGAGTGTGAACCACTTACGAAAATAGGATCCAAAAGAGTGTTGTTTTCTGTTGTACCGGTGCTGATTAGCTGAGTGTATCCTTATCTTCAAACAAATTGAGAATAGGTTTGTTGTGAAGAGACAGCTGATCTTCATTAAAGTCTCCACTCACTATAATGGGCTTGAAATCCATGATCTCCAGAGATGTCAAGAGTGCATTTAGGTTTGCCAAAAAGTCTGCTAAATTATAACTGGGTGGTCTGTAGATCACTGCAAGAAGTGCTTGTTTGGGGGCTTTTATCTTCAAAACCAAATATTCCAGGTCAGTAACATTCTGTATGTACATCAGAGGAGAAACTTGAAAGTTGTTCTTCACATAAATTGCCACTCCACCACCTTTCTTATTTGCCAAATGGGTGTAGTTTGTGTAGGATGCATGTCTGTTGCGTTTGTACATGGTGTATCCATCCAGCTGGAGGTATGCAGGAACAGCTGAGCCTGACAGGTGTGTTTCAGTGAGACACAAAACATCAGCCAGTAAAAGTTCATGGTGACATTTCAAATCATCTAAATGACACTCCAGTCCCTCTGTGTTATGATGAATGATTTTAAGAGCAGAATTCATTTTTGAATCTTGTACAATGTGAAGGATGGGTTGAATATTCAGAAAATCTGCTTTTGTCATGTTCTTCAAAGAGGCATTTATTTCTGGATCACAGAAAATTTTATTTTCATCAAAGTCAGTAATGTGCAGTCCGCTGAGTGTTGTTGTTCTGCTGAGTGCAACATATGCCATGCCTGATTCAAATATGCGCTTCAGAGATACAACAGCACAATCTGTTGTCATTCCTTGGACTTTATGGATTGTGCAAGCAAAAGCAAGTTTCATGGGGAATTGCCTTCGAACTGTTCCTTTTTTTTTAGTGGTTCCTCTGACCTCTCAATATAGACAATATTGTCATTTCCAGCAGGTGCTATGTTGCGATGTTTCTGTCCAGCAGTCAGATTATCTAGGATGAAGACCAATTGATTGAATGACAGGAACACCACCTTGAGTTTGAGCTGTTATTTTTGCCACATTGCCAAAAGTTCCATTAACCAGTCCATCTTCTACATCAATATTTCTAGTAAGCATCACACGTTGCACCAATAGCAATCTGTAGTGTATCAATTAGATCACGTTTGTCTCCTTTTAATGGAACAGCTTGCCTTTTCATCTCACCTGTTCGTGGATCTTTTTTGTAGTCATGCGCATCGAGGTTAATGATATCTGAAAAGCGCGAGGATATGGCTTCAGTATTATGACTGTCTACCTCTTTATTGGTTGCATAGATGTGTAATGCATCAATAGGACACTCTTCAGGGGATGATCTTATGACTGCTTCTAACATGCACTTGTCTGCATCAGTCAGTTTTTCGTGCTTCTGTTTCACCCTAAGACGATTGAGTAGCTCAGCATATGCAAGATCATCTCTCTGCCTCATTATCTGTGTCAGTGTTATCATTTGAAAATGATCTCTCCAGAAGTCCAACACATGGTCCTCATACACACAGAGTGGTTTTGCTCTTCCAAGTGGTGGCAGCTGGAAAAAATCACCAACAGCGAGTATGGGACAATCCACCAAAAGGTTTCTGGTTTCCTTTAATCTGTTGCAGTCTCCAGTTCACATATGCAAACAACTGTTTTGACACCATTGAGATTTCATCAATAATTAAAATATGTGCATTAGAAAGGTCTGCCCTCATTTCATCCAAGCTGTTTCCCAGGCCTTGGTAAGGAGGCTTCAAGCTTCTTGGGAGTTTCAAAAGACAGTGCAGTGTTTTACCTGAGATATTAAAGGCTGCAGTGCCTGTGAAGGCGGTTAAAAGAACAGTAGGCTGTGAAATGTCAGTATGCTCTCTCATGCATGGAAGCCTACGCAGGATTTTGGATGCTTCTGCATAAATAGATTTAATAACGTGTGATTTACCAACTCCGGCTCCTCCATTCAAAAAATACTGAAACGGTTGTGGGCTTTCACCAGAAACACATCTTTTGCACCAGTCTCGCACAGCATAAAATATGGAAGCTTGTGTTTGATTCAAGCTCTGGTACATTCTGCGAATCTGTGCATGATTTAGCTGGGCAGTTTCCATGAGTGGCATAGCTGTGTTACTGACAGAGGTAGATGCTGTGTATTCAGGAACGTCTTCTTGCTCATTCACTTCATTAGGATCAGTGGGTTCACATTCCATAATGCTCTCCAATCTGATCAGTTCATTTGCAGGTGCCAGTGTAGTCCATGCATCTTCAATTGCCCATTCTGTTCAAAATCCTCAATTGCTTTTTCTATAGCCTCATTATGTTTTTCATATTTCTTACGGTTTTCATTCACAATGTCGAACACACGCTGCAGTTCATCAGTGCCTGGTAGTTTTACCGAAGCAAATGCATAAAATGATTCATATGTGGTGAATCTTGTGGACTTCAGCTGTTCATCTCTGCGATATGGTAGGTAAAGTTTTAGAAGAGTTCCATAGAATTTTTCTGGATGTTTTTCTTGTGAAAAACGAGCAAATCTAATAACAGCAGGCTTTCCCCTTGTTCTTTTCTGTATGCGTCCCATATTTTTTTGAAGTGGCAAAACATTTTTACCTTTTGTCTGTCCTCCATAAACAATACGGTATTCACTTGCAAATTCTGCCATGCACATGTTCTCAAATTCAGTCCTATTAGGTCTTGCCTTGTACTTGTCTGGCAATCCTGTCATCCACACATTCTCCACATCATCATCCATGGTCTGTAAGTACCTCATTGGTAAACTCATCTTTACAGCATTGTCATCAGTGGGTATGAAAATGACAGAACGTGATGATGATTTCAATTTCAGACTGCATGTGCGAGCGACTGCCTCTTGAGCGCTGACTTCTCTGTTCTTTGAATAGGCATTCATGACCTGTTTCATGCACTCACGGTCAGACAGGTTATCATGGCTTGAGTCTTTTACCACTCTCTTCAGGTAATCACTCATCTCATGTTCAGCTTTTGAAATGTACGAGAGCATGTACATGATACAGCTGTAGGGGTTCAGAATGAACTGTATGTCCATGTTTGCATTCCAAGCTCTTAATAACATTGGATTGTAGCCATTAACCCAGCAGTCCTGTGGTTGTCTCTCCATAACTATTAAACTTGATGTAGACAGAGCCTCAATATGTTTCTCATACTCTTCATAAGTCAAGTTTGCTTGATTCAGTAGCTGTGTAATGGTTTCAAAACTCTGACTTGAGTCATTCAGTAGATCCCACACCTTCTGTAGCTGTTCTTTTGCGACGGTGGCATAATCTCTTTCCTCTGATCCATTCTCAACATCAGAATTTTCTGCAGGAGGAGGTCTGGGGCGGGTTATTGTGGTTCGGTTAATGGGTGGTTTAGGAAATCCAAATCTGCAGTGCTTCTTGTTCTTTTTACAGGATTTTTGAGTGATTACGGCTGTGCATCTGTACTTCACTTACAATTCTATGCAGTTCTGGGTCTTTGTTTGGATCTGGTAATTTGCATGATATATATTTATCAATGAAATCACAAACATCCTGATCTTCATCATTTTCGAATTCTGGGGCATCTTTCACCCAAAATAAGCAGTGAATGTGTGGAGAACCACGTAACTGAAATTCTACTCTGTAAAAAAAGTCAATTACCTCACCGATAGGCCGTGCGGGTGACATGATTAGATCTCTCATTAAGGCTTCAACGCGTTTTTCAAACATGCGCATGGCTGTGACTGGGTTGCTTCTCAAGATTTCACATTTTTCAGACCAGTCTAATTCATCAAAGTTCACAGTTTCACCTTGCTGTGCTTTAATAGCAGTAATCACTTCAGGCCATCTCATCTCAGCAGCACTAAACGTACAGAAAAATGTGGGAGTGCCCAGCTGTCTCAACATAGCAAATAAGTCACGCATAGTTTTCTCCCAGTATGCTGGAGTCCCTCTTAATGGTTGCATGAAACGTGTTGCCTCCTTATTATTCACAAGCTTTTCTAACTCCTGTTTATCCTGCAGCAGTGAACAGTTTATTCTGCGTCCATCACGGGTCATGGGTTTTGCTTTTCTCAGCTGGATAGACATACTAGATGTTGCCATATGCATTTCAGTGACAAACTGAGCAAAGAAGATGTAGTTTGTGTCTCTTGCACAACGATTGTCAATAGAAAATAGCCTTGTGTTAAAGTATCTGCTGGGGGGAAACATGTTTTGCTCTGTCAGGCTCATCAAAGGTATTTTTCCCATCAGGAAACTGAACCGGGAATGACATTGATTCAAGTTTTTTAACTTTGAAAATGCTAACAGGACTATTTTTCGATGCTGGGGCAATGCAAAATATTCCGTCATCATAAGACAACAGCTGCTGACCAAGATCTGGGGGCTGAAGACATGTATCCAAAGCAAGGCCTCTCGATTGCTCTTCTGCAGTATTCTCAGGGTCATCACTTGAATCATTGTGTTGATTCTCATTGCTCTGATCTTCAGTGTTCTCATTTTGACTGCTGCTCTCAAAATCCATTTCCTCATCAGGAGCACTGATGTCATTTGTGGACGGTTCATGCTCATTGAACATTTCTTTCTTCTGAGAGTGCTGCATTAATGATGATATCTTTATATTCTGAATGCATTTCTTTTAGTTTACTTAAAGCAGACAAGACCTTACGCATGTTCAAAGTCTGGTACTGATAGTGACCTTGGTAGCACAGACGTCTTTTCAACTTCACAGTAAGCAGCTGTGATTCACTTCTGGGCCTTGGTAAACAATTTACTGTTGTTTCCACTTCAGATGCAACAGAAATTACAGCTCCTTTTATAGCTTTCTGTTGGCCTTTAGGAAGTGTTAAAATTTTTCGCAAAGGGAATGTACTTTGCAATGACATGTCTTTCTAGAATATTCAAATCACACAGTTCTGAAGGAATGGGAGTGAACTGAAGCATATTAGCTACAGCAATATCTGGCATTGTACCTCTCAAAAGTGTCGTATGGCAGCTGTGACAGATCCATTCTGTTTTCATGTTCTCCAAGGCACATCGATCAGGGCAGTCAGAGCAGATGTGAACATAGTTTCCAGTCAAGCAAAGTGCAGCAACTGTAGGATTTTTTTTATATTTATGCACTACACAATTACGCACTTGATTGGAGAAGAGTGCTCTGGCGCAGCATGTGCAGACATAAGTTGGCCCCTGTTTTATAACATCTCTGAAAACATTTAAGGCTCTTAACATGCCTGGATCTTGTACTATGTCATGCTGGCTATCTTGTACGGTTTCTCTCTGCCGCTGCATCAAATACATTTTTTTGTATTTGTACTTTATCTCTTGTGCACTATGTACTTTGTGAAGTACCTTAAGGGCAGATGTTTTGCATTTAGATTTGAATAAATAATATTCTTTCTGACGAGCCCTGAAATGAGCATCACAGTGATAATGCTGTTTAAAAATTTCCTTTCTTCTTTTATAGAAGTTAGGATCATTTTTGCATCGGTTTGTGTAATGGTCTTTTTGCCTTTGCCTAAAAATTGGATCTTTTAAATATCTGTCAACAAGATTTTGCTTAAGCTGTTCCTTATACTTAACATTGTCCCTGTAATTCTGAATGATATAATTCTTTTGTCTCTCTCTGAACTGTTCCAGATTCCTGTAATTCTGAATGATATAATTCTTTTGTCTCTCTCTGAACTGTTCCCGATTCCTGTAGTTCTGAATGATATAATTCTTTTGTCTCTCTCTGAACTGTTCCCGATTCCTGTAATTCTGAATGATATAATTCTTTTGTCTCTCTCTGAAACTGTTCCCGATTCCTGTAATTCTGAATTATATAATTCTTTTGTCTCTCTCTGAACTGTTCCCGATTCCTGTAATTCTGAATGATATAATTCTTTTGTCTCTCTCTGAACTTTTCATCACTTTTGTAATTTAAGGTTATTTTACACTTTTTATTCTGTCTGTATTTTTCATTATTCCTATAGTTGTTCTTCATGGCTTGGCTTTGTCTTTGTCTGTATTCACTACTTGTTTTATAATCATAGACTTCACGTACAGCCTGTTTTTTGTCATAAACACCTTGTCTCTGAACCATTTCTTTATGCCATTTTTTATAGTATAACTTTCTTTTTCGAGTCTTGTTCAGTTTTTCTGTCTGCTTGACTGCGAATTGTGAATTCTGGTGATTTGGAGCTGAAAATGCCAATTGATCCTGTGACAATATGTTATAAGAAAGTTCACTCAATGGTAAATTTTTAGATTTATCTTGATTTTGAGTGACAGTAATTTGAACTTCCATTTTATCTTTATAAAGCAAGTGGGCTTGTTCATCAGTTGATGTGGCTCTGTTAATAGCAGTCTGAGGGAGTTGTTGAACTGGATCTTGGACTTGAACATGTAGGACATCAGTAGACAAGCATTGTTCATCATTTGACAGATCTTTCTTCTCAAATGTGAAAGATGGTTGCACATCAAGTTCAAGGTCACCGCAGTTCGGGGAGACTTCAGTCAAGTGGGCTTGTTCATCAGTTGATGTGGCTCTTTTAACAGCAGTCTCAGAGAGTTGTTGAACTGGATCTTGGACTTGAACATACTGTGGTGGGACATCAGCAGATGAGCATTGTTCATCATTTGACAGAGCTTTGTTCTCAAATAAGACATCATGTTCAAGGTCACCGCAGTTCGGGGAGACTTCAGTCAAGTGGGCTTGTTCATCAGTTGATGTGGCTCTGTTAACAGCAGTCTCAGAGAGTTGTTGAACTGGATCTTGGACTTGAAAATACTGTTGTGGGGCATCAGCAGATGAGCATTGTTCATCGTTTGACATAGCTCTGTTCTCAAATGAGACGGATGGTTGCACATCATTTTCAAGATCACAGCAGTTCAGGGAGACTTCAGTACGTACACAGCTTTCAGTCATCATGCTAATGAATGATACAGGCAGCAGCTCAAACTCTTCCTGGTCTCTCAAATCAAAACATCCTTGATACAATATTAAAAGCCTGTCCACAAGATCCTGTAATTGATAAAACGTCAGGAATACCGCTGTGCCTGTGCCTTCTTCAACAGGCATTCCATATATTGATCTGCAGTGAGAATCAAAATAACCAAACCTCCCTGATCGATCTCTGAATACAGCGATACATGAGTTTCCACACAACAGCAAAGCATCACTGACATCGGCTCTGAGACACTGCAAAGTATTCTCAAGATTTTCATAGTTGCCTAGTGCAGGGGTATCTCTCAGAAATCCAAACCTCTGGGGATGTTTCAGGATGTTGTAGCAGCGAGTGTTTGTCTCAATTATCTTTGGTAGCTCGTCAAAATTTTAAAAAGTTACCCACAAATTTTCCTTTGCTCTGCAGAGCTTGTTTGACACTAGTGTAGACTGCATCACCTTTCTGTAAAATGCTATCTAAATCGAAACTCTGTAGCTCATTTCTTTCACTATGGACTGCTAGGAACATTAAGGAATTACAAGTACACTGACGTCCTCTGGAGTACACATTGTACCTCGCATCGGTCTGACAGTGAGACGCTTTAACAGACAGCACGTATGGGTTTTCCTCACTCATACCTGATACAGAGTTGGTACTGTTAGTGGTGCCCAATGAAGATTGTAGCTTTCTGCGCTGTTTCTGAGATTCACTTCTCTTTCCTTTTCTTGGCATGGTGATGTTTCAGTACTGGAATCAAGCAAATGTGTCTGAGTAATGGATAAATATATTGATGTTCACTTATACTTGAAATGGAACACAGATAATGCTTTTATGTAGTTCTACAGAAAAGTTCAATATTTGATATATAACAAGACAACAGTAAATGAATTCATTTGAAGTTAATCAAAAAAAGATTTTGTACTTTAAAATTGTTGATATTCCAACGTTGTGAAATCTGGAAATTTCTTCACTCTTTCTGAATGTGTAGTTCACTATTCTCACCTGGGTTTGATGTTCAAGCTTTTCACAATCAGGTTTTTCACAATCAGGTTTTTCACAATCAGGTTTTTCACAATCAGTTTTTGGTTTTCAAAGAGTTTTTGGTTTCAAGTATTTTCGGGTGGCTTTATTTTTCAAGATGCGTTAGCAAGCATGCATTTGCGTTTGGGTTCATGCGTTTTGGGTTTTGCGTTTTGGGTAAGATTGCGTTTTGGGTTGCAAGCAAGCGAAGCAGCAAGCAGTGCAGCAGCGTTTTGGGGGTTTAGCAGCCAGCAGGTTGTTTTTTGGTTTGGAAGAGAAAGAACAGAATGGGCGAGAGGTAGAGATTGAAGCAAGATAAATGTTTGAGTGAAAAATGGATATAAAGGTATGGATAGGACAGAAACAGAACAGGACAGTAAAGGACACACACACAGAAACACACACACACAGAAAAGAACAAGTTAATAACATTCTTATTCAACAGGAATATAAAATTGCACTTAAAAAAAGACTAAGCAGTTAAATAAATTGTAATAATAAAACAATTCTAATATAATAATTTATAAAATGGTTACTTACTGTACAGAGGGGGGCAATGTAATAAAAAATTTATACAAAATGCATATGGCTGAATTAGATTTGTATGAAATTAACTGCATTTATGGTTGATGATTGGGATAGCAATAGCTATTAGATTAGCAATAGCCTAAATTTAAAAATAGTTCTTACATCGATGGAAATAAAGATGTCCAATCTACTGTAGGAAAAAAGACACCAGTTTTGTTCAGATCTCACACAAATCAGGTTGTTCCTTTAAGCTATGACACCTTGTTTTTACTCAACACATTTACATGAACTTTCAAATGCCTCTCAAAATAAACTTTATAATTGTTACTAATGGCTAAATGTGTCATCTCATTATTCTATATACAAACCCGTTTCCAAATAAGTTGGGAGACTGTACAAATTGTGAGTAAAAAAGAAATGGAATAATTTACAAATCTCATAAACTTATATTATTTGATATGTCATCTGTTGTATTCTGAATAAAATACTGAAATTTGAAACTTCCACATCATTGGATTCTGTTTTTATTCACAATTTGAACAGTGTCCCAACTTCTTTGGAATCAGGTTTGTACATTAAAGGCTATGACGTCTATGTAAAGCTACAGAATATGTAGAACTGTACATTTCAAAATAAAGATATGTCTAATTAACATGTTGTGCGTATGTTACTTGCATAGACAGCCAACGCAGCCTCAACCCTATAAATAAATGAAAATAAATAAATATCTACAAGGGCTGATACTGGTACCTGAACGATAGTTACATTTTTGACAATTCACATGTTTCTTTGAAGGTTTTTTAATTGAGAGTGGTGAAATAAAAAATAACTCTTTTTAAAAAATTTGCTCATTGTAACTTTTTGCCAGTACTGGGTATTTATATATATATAATAGGGGTGGCACGGTTCGGTTTGTTTCACAGTTTTAGAGTCACGGTTTTCCATACAGTTCAGTATGTGCTATGTTTATTGCAAAACGATACTTTCTAATAAATAAAAAAAGAAGAATATTCTATCCAACTACAAGCAACAACACAAATAATACAATAGAGTAAAGATACAAACAATAAACAGTGATTTTCTTCTTTTTTTTTTGGCAGGTCTAGCATAAGTTTTTAGGTACAGAAATTGAATAAAGTAATAAAATGTAAAACAGCATTGCATTTTGCAGGGAATAAATTAACGATTATTCTTTATTAAAGTTACAAAAGCTTTTTAATCAAGAGCAGTGAGAGATTTCTTTGTTGTTGCTATTCGATTAATATAAAGACTGTCACTTTAAGAGAATGCACTGATACAGCAGGCCTATGTTCAGCTGGCTATGTCTGCTGTAGGAAACTAACCTAGACGGGCATTTTGACATAATTTTTGTGTGGAATTTGTCCATTTAAACACAAATACTTCAGAGAGAGCTTAATATTTGTGGAGCGTTCTCAGGCGTGGGTTTGCGCGCTTCAGGTGAGCGCATGCAAAAATCTTCTCTCTGCACGTGCGAAGGCTCGCATTCCTGTGGCTCTTGAATGTGTAAACTGTCAAAAGTTTATAATATCTTTAAGTTTAAGCACATATTAACTGTGCTTATTCAGGTCTCATCTGTGCGCATGCACTATCAGCACCCGATGATGACGGGAATAAAATGACTGCTCATATTCCAGTATATTTCAATCACATTAAACAAGAGGAAAGTGTTTGTCCAGGGTTGTTTTTTTGTTTTGTTTTTCCTCATCGCTGTTGTAATTCTGGGATTTCCAGATATTGGCACATCCCATCAACGAGAAACATATACTCCCTAGATCATGACCCTGTTTGTGTTTACGTGCTATTTATAGCAAACCTTATTACAGATTCTTGGTCAGATTGTAGTTTGCAACCACGGTCGCCCAGGGCGTGCCGAACCGATGTGTGGTCTAACCGAACGGTTCAGGTTTTGTCTTTTCAGCAAACCGTGCCACCCCATTTAATAAATATAAATAAATAAATAAATAAATAAATAAATAAATAAATAAATATATATAATGTATGTGTGGTGGTGTTGTGAATTACCTTTTATAGAAGGTTCTGAGGACCACTTGGAGTAGGGAGGACAACAACACACTAAAAAATATAATAAATAACCATTAAGATCTTCTGCACACAAATGTTATTTTAATGTTAAGTACTTGCCTGAGATAGCATAGATGCAAAACCTTATGCTGGGGTACACACCAAAGAAAAAATTTTCACAATCTTATAAGATTTTCAAAATGTGATAGAACACCATTTGAAATTGTTTAACGCATTTTAGTTCCTGTAGTGTGTGGTGTGCCATGATGTGACAAAGACAGCACACCACAAACGGATTTTTCAACCAGAGTCTCAATCTGTCAACTGTGCAAATCTTGGGAGACTTCAGAATAAGCATAGCGGACGATATGCAGGAAGAAATTGCAATGATAGTGTGTGGAATGATTTTCATAGAAAAATTCATGGAAAAAAAGAAAAGATTTTGGTGAAGTCATGGAGGACGGTGGTAACATGGTCTGTATAAGTTACAGATGATTTCACTTTGTGCTGTACCATGACTTCTTCCGTCTTCCATCATCTCGCTTTCTGATTGGATATTGTTTCGTTTCACTTGATTATCTCCAGAGCTTGCACGCGTTTGTCCTCGGGGTTCCCCCAACACATCAGGATTTCTGATCGTAAGTATTAAACATGTTGAATATTTACTATTTGCAATTGGGTGGCTCCTACATTCTTCTGATCAGGTTCGGACAGTCTTAACACATCTCAACAAAGAAAATCAGAAATCAAGAAATCACAGTCGGAAGGGAAATGATCATCCAGATTATTTTTTGGTGTGTACCCAGCATAGGAAAAGTTAATGCCAGACAGACAGTTAAAGGATAACTTACCACAGAGGACGCAATGATCTGGCAACCAAAGATGCAGCAACAGACAGACAAGCAAAAGGGAGAAAAAGAAGAGATCACTTATATGATTCAGTAATATGCGAATCTATTACATAGATTTGAGTGTACTGACATGTATTAAAATAACTTATTAAACAAATTGTTGATCTGGATAATAGATAAATTATTGATTTACCACAAAGTTACAAAACAGCAACAAATTAAGGCAAATGCAATCAAACACATCACAATCTATGTCCATGTTCTTCGTCTCTGTAAATCATTCTGTTGTTATAATATTTGAAACTATGTGAAGGTAGGTTTTTGCAGTGATAATTAAATGCAAATATGGAGAATCTGTTAGGCTGTCAATCAAATACTTACACAGCAGGAGCAACAGCTTCTTTGCACAAAAGGAAAAGAAAGAAATAGGTCAAATACAGGTGCAGATGGACATGAGCATGAGTTGTGTAAGTGGCATTAAGTTTGTCTTGTAAGTAGCTTTAGTTGCTATTGCAGTAAAAACTTGAGCATTAACACATGATCATTTCTTATATTCATACTATCCATTGCATTGCATTAGAAATATACATCATTCTTATGGAAATACCTGAGATTAATTGAAGAACACAGACAAACCATTGTTGTCAACGGCTGTTTATTGTTTCCATAGTTCATAAGTCAATATCTCTATTTTACCGCGATATGAGAGATTCATGACATCCGTATGAGGCGGTCACTGACGGGGCACGGCGCCGTGTCTTTAAAGATCTACACATTATTTTCTATTAGTCTACCCACACCGGCGGCTCCCAGCTACGTCATGTTTTACTTGTTGTAGGCATATGGTTGTTTGAGTTCTAGATTCGGTGCGAATATTCCCAACTTCACCTGTGGACTTGCTGCGCGAGGGCACCTCCGGCGTCGAGTATGAATGAAACAGACATTGATCATGTTTAGCGCTTCAAAATGCTCACATCACCTTGCTTTTTGGTAAACATAATACCACTCTCAAAATAAATGTGAAGTAAACATATAACAATCCATCAATGCTTGTCCAATTAAGTCCACTTTTGAAGTCGAGGGACGTTGTTTAGTCACGGCC
>NW_020528231.1:0-30763 GCF_003368295.1 Carassius auratus | reverse complement strand
TGAATGAGAAGCAGTATTTAAGTTAGTCTTCAAATATATATCTAACTTGTGTTCATATAATTTACAAAATTGGGATCTTTAAGTAGGAATGTTTTAAAATCTCCATCTCATGGGCGGTAGGGCCTTCCTGTGGCAAGACAACTTCATCATTAGAGCATTGTGGTCTGCTACGGTTGCAGCCAGATAAAGACATGTTTAATGTGAGACAGTAATTTTGTGAGGTCAAAAACAAGTCAATTCTAGAGTATGTATTGTGAACATTAGAGTAGAAAGAGAATTCCTTTTTACCCGGGTTTTGCAGTCTCCACACATCTTTTAACCCAAGTTCATTCATGCCTTGATACAATGCTGTTGCATATTTTGACAAAGTAGTGTTTTGGGGCTGAGCGATCTAATGACGGGTTCAACACAAGATTGAAATCTCCACCCAGAATACATTGACCCTCTGCGGAAGCCAGTTTTATGGTTAATTTATTAAAGAAAATTGGATCATCTGTATTAGGGCCGTATAATTGATGCCAGTGTCAACCTGTTCCTGTTAATTATACAGTCAACTAATATAAATCTAACCTGAGGTATCCTTTTCTACTGTATTTATTGAAATCTAAGGTTTTTTTATTTATAAGAAATTGCTACAACTCTAGCACTTGATGAAAACGAGGAGTAATAGACTTTACCAATCCAATCAGTTTTTTGCTTTTTTTTTTTTAATCAATGTAGAATTTCTATACTTCTGTGTAGGGATGTCAATTTTCAATAATTTCCATGATCGGTCGTCGTTTAAATTAACGATCAATTAATCGATTAATCGTTAACCTTAATGCTGCAAATGAGTCTATTGCAGCAACACCCCAGTCACCGGTATGACAGGATGTGCAAAAGTGTGTGTGTGTGTGTGTGTGTGTGTGTGTGTGTGTATACATAATGTTGTGTGCGTGTAAAATACATTTCTTTTAAATGTATAGCACAGTAATGAAGGCAGCAACATGTGGTAGATGGGACAGAAAACAAGAAAGACTTAATAATCTTTCATTGTGCTAATGTATTATAATACGGAAGGGTATGGCTCCTATACAGCGTGCAGCGCGTAAACACAACCAGTGCGCAGATTGATCGCTTGAAGCAAAAAGAGTCACAGCGTGTAGAATTTACTTATAGAAATGTTCAAAAACACCAAGGGAAGAGATATTGATGTTTGTGTATTATATGTGTGCAATATTTTGAGCCTTTTCTTTTAACAGTTTTAAATCTCAGTTATTGTGCGCTCTTGAAGAGAGTTTCATTGTTTTGACTATAGTAACTAGGGCTGGGATGATATGCTAAATCTGCAATTCAGTAATATCCCGATACTTGTGTGCTGATTCAATATATATTTATAATTATATATATAGTTTGAGTATTGTGATTATAGTTATATAACTATTGCAATTTGTGACTTTTCCAAATTGTCTAAGGAGGTCTGTGAACGACTGAAGAAGACAGCAGTGAGGGAAGGAAGTAATCACCAGAATGTAAGTTCTTTGAGAATGTGTGCATTGTTTATTACAAGTTGAGTTTTCATTTAAATGTAGCAATGTACACAGTGAGTCAAAAGTTTTAAATATATTTTAAAAGTAACGTTTATTTCTATAATGCTCAGCTATATTTTCAGCATTAATTACTCCAGTCTTCAGTGTCACATGATCTTCAGAAATCATTCTAAATTATGGTTTACTGCTCAATAAATTTTTCTGATTATTACTAGCGTTGAAAACAGTTGTGGCTGCCCAAACCTTTTCTCTACACTACAGTTAAATATTTTTTTTTTGGGGGGGGGGGGGGGGGGGATGCTAACAGCAAGGATGCATAAAATTGAATACCATTGGTAAAGAACACTTTTGTAATTTCACAAAAGATTACTTTTTTTTCAATGTTTTGAACTTTGTTTTTATAAAATAATCATGAAGAAAAAAAGTGACTCTCCAGAAATGCTAAGTTTTCTTCCCCATCATTTCTAATATGGGGTACGTTTCCCTAAAACCAACTGTGGTCACAAGTTCCTTCGTTACCAATAGAGTTCAGTGGAACTAATGACCGTAGTAAGCTAACTGCAGATGTGATTCACATCTTTCATGTACGTCATGAGCAGATGTACACTTTGATCATAGTGGCAATAATGTGATTAGGTGCATGTAAATGCACTGATTGATGATAATCAGCAATGTTTATGAAAAAGCAGCAAATCAGTATATGAAAAGGATCATGTGACACTGAAGATTGGAGTAAAGTTATTGAAAAATTCAGCTTTGCCTCATAATTATTTCAATAAATAAGTTTGAAAGTATGTTTGAAAAAGAGTATGAAAACTGTTATTTCTTTCTTTTTTTTTACTTTTACAATATTATTTTTTTTGTTGTTGTAATTTTGATCAAGTTAATTTAGCCTTGGTGAGCAGAAGAGACTTATCTTGAAAACCATAAAGAAAATATTCCAGATTTTTGACTGGTTGTGAACATACAAGTCCTTCTCAAAAAAATTAGCATATTGTGATAAAGTTCATTATTTTCCATAATGTAATCATAAAAATTAAACTTTCATATATTTTTGATTCATTGCACACCAACTGAAATATTTCAGGTCTTTTATTGTTTTAATACTGATGATTTTGGCATACAGCTCATGAAAACCCAAAATTCCTGTCTCAAAAAATTAGCATATTTCATCCGATCAATAAAAGAAAGTGTTTTTAATACAAAAAAAGTCAACCTTCAAATAATTATGTTCAGTTATGCACTCAATACTTGGTCGGGAATCCTTTTGCAGAAATGACTGCTTCAATGCGGCGTGGCATGGAGGCAATCAGCCTGTGGCACTGCTGAGGTGTTATGGAGGCCCAGGATGCTTCGATAGCGGCCTTAAGCTCATCCAGAGTGTTGGGTCTTGCATCTCTCAACTTTCTCTTCACAATATCCCACAGATTCACTATGGGGTTCTGGTCAAGAGAGTTGGCAGGCCAATTGAGCACAGTTATACCATGGTCAGTAAACCATTTACAAGTGGTTTTGGCACTGTGAGCAGGTGCCAGGTCGTGCTGAAAAACGAAATCTTCATCTCCATAAAGCTTTTCAGCAGATGGAAGCATGAAGTGCTCCAAAATCTCCTGATAGCTAGCTGCATTTTGACCCTGCCCTTGATAAAACACAGTGGACCAACACCAGCAGCTGACATGGCTGACATTCATCCGAAAAAAGTACTTGGGAGCAACAGTCCAGTGCTGCTTCTCTGTAGCCCATTTCCTGCACACCTGTGCATGGTGGCTCTGGATGTTTCTACTCCAGACTCAGTCCACTGCTTCTGCAGGTCCCCCAAGGTCTGGAATCGGTCCTTCTCCACAATCTTCCTCAGGGTCCGGTCACCTCTTCTCGTTGTGCAGCGTTTTTTGCCACACTTTTTCCTTCCCACAGACTTCCCACTGAGGTGCCTTGATACAGCACTCTGGGAACAGCCTATTCGTTCAGAAATTTCTTTCTGTGTCTTACCCTCTCGCTTGAGGGTGTCAATGATGGCCTTCTGGACAGCAGTCAGGTCGGCAGTCTTACCCATGATTGCGGTTTTGAGTAATGAACCAGGCTGGGAGATTTTAAAAGCCTCAGGAATCTTTTGCAGGTGTTTAGAGTTTACTAGTTGATACAGATGATTAGGTTAATAGCTCGTTTAGAGAACCTTTTCATTATATGCTAATTTTTTGAGACAGGAATTTTGGGTTTTCATGAGCTGTATGCCAAAATCATCAGTATTAAAACTAGTGCTGTCAAAATTAGCGCGTTAACGCATTCGATTAATTTGAAATATTTAACGCGGTAAAAAAAAATAACGCAATTAACGCGGTTGTATTTTTTTATTATTTCCAGTTGTGGCCTATGTGTGTTCAACGTGCAAAGAAATATGGATAAGACCAAGGAAGGACTTTTAGACGGAAAGTTTCAGTATAAAACTCTGCCGGATTACTCCAGTCTGCCACAAGAAACATTACTCTTCATTTAGTCTGCCACAAGAAACAGCAACATTAAAATCATGAACTCAAATGTCATTGTTTAAAAAAAAAAAAAAAAACAATGACTGTAACAGTGCGTAAATCAGACCTTTCTGTAACGCTAACGTTAATAAGCTTAAACGAAAATGACGAAATAATTGTGTAGCGGAGTATTTTTTGTACACAGTGCCGCGAACTGTCAATCACTCCTGTACACGTGCATCACTGTCCTCCTCAGCTGCAGCAACTTGCGCTCTCTCTCTTCATCAAGCTTTAAAACAAAAAGGGGACAAAAAGATCATATTGTCTTTGTGCATAGGCTATAGATTAATTAGATAAATGAATATCTAAATTTGTGCCTTGCCGTCTACGGTATTTTTTTAGAACTTAGAAAAAAGATGCTGCAGCCAATGAGCAGCCAGCGGGGGCTGCACAACGACTCAACCTCCGCAGACAGTTTTTAATGTTTATCAGACAATAAATACTCAAGATTTTGCTTTAGTGTAACTCACAACGAGTTTCACACACCTTCTCCGGCCACGTTGAGTTGTTGACACTTAACAGTGGGAAAAGCGACACATGCGCTATTCACTTGTATAACTTAAGGGTGAATGGGTAATGGAGTTTCTGCTCTGGGTGGGATGAATTAGGAAGCTTGCATTGTGAAGGGCGCTCTGAAAATCGGAAGTGCAGGTAAAAGATTAAAACCTCTATTAAAACAGATGTCCAAATGAGCGTACCGGTACGCTACAAGCACGTTCTGGGCGCACGGAGAGGTGGCGGTATGCTCAAGAGCTATATTTGGAAGTGGCGGTACCTGTGCAGTACCGGCCCACTTAAAGCACTGGCAATGACTATACTTTGGAATTTTTTTGCAGTCCACTTAGAATTCAACATGGAAATCATTTTTGTTTTTTATTGGCATTGATTGTTTTGAAATTCAAATGGTACTTACATGCCTGTGTTTTTATTTCTGTAATAAATATGGCTTTCAAGCCAACAGTTAATTTGGAGGATATTGATGGTTTATTGCAGGTATGTTGTTTACATGAGAAAATCTGTGTTACAAGTTAAACAAAAATTCCAATAAACAATCATATTTTGAATTTAAATAGTTTCTTTGTCTTGAGTTTACATTAATTATTTACATTTTGCATTTACATATCCAAAAAGTTTCAGTCTTTTAATTGCGATTAATCCTGATTAATCGCGATTAATTTTAAAAAATTGTGCGATTAATTAGTTAATTTTTTTTAATCGATTGACAGCACTAATTAAAACATTAAAAGACCTGAAATATTTCAGTTGGTGTGCAATGAATCTAAAATATATGAAAGTTTAATTTTTATCATTACATTATGGAAAATAATGAACTTTATCACAATATGCTAATTTTTTTGAGAAGGACCTGTACATAAGCAACATTAACAAGATGATCCTCCCTTTCAGCTCAGAGAAGGATGTTGACAGGCCCAGGATGAAGAAGAGGAGGAAGAACACATTTAACAATTTTCTCATAAACTTTCCATGTGTTATAATAAAAACAATGAACATGACTACAGTAATATGCTAAATGTTATTCAAAGATTCTAGTTTGCAAGAAATCTAAGTGTCTGACTCTACACTAGAGGAACTCTTTTCTGAAGAAGATCAGGTGCTGAGAAGGAGCCTTGTTCTACAGCAAAACACTGCATCAAGCCTCCTGTCCTTCCCTCAGAAGAGCCTTTCTTCTGCTGCTGGGGTAAGAAACACACTCTTCCTCTTCTCTATCAGCTGTCCTGCACCTAACTCTGCCTCCTCAGCACTGTCTGAAAGAGTCATCTCCACATTCAGTAATCAGAGATCACAGATTCTTCTGAGAAAGTCAATACGCTCATTTTCTTTAAAACTGTTTTCGTGTGGGACAAATAATACAGTAGAGATGCTAGAAATCTCTATATTGTTCATTTTTCATATCTTTACGCTTTATGAATGCTTTTTATCTGAGAAGCTCAAGAATTATGGTTCTTTGGAAATTGCTATATTGTTTAGGTTTATCCTCTGATAGTGAGCACAGAGCCCTGATCATGACATGCAAGAAAAAAAAGAAGTCATGTCCATGATTTACTAATTCGTTCCCTCGATGTACTAAAACGTGCAAGCTTACTTTTACATTTCATTGATTTGCTAAATCGTATGCACAATTTACTAATTCGTTCTCTTGATGTATAAATATTGTACATGATTTAGCAAATCGAGGGAATGAAATAGAAAATAGTGCGCATGAATTAGGTACATTTTTTCCTGCATGCCATGTAATTAAAGCACATCACCACCAGACATTTATACCAGGAGCCTCATATACGACGCTCAAGAAACAGTTTTACTTTGTGCAGTATCTCAGTGCAGTATCTGCTCGATTGTTTCATATCTATTTATCATGTATTTTTTGCTGCACCAAATTATGTAGAGTTGTATCAATTATTATACTGATAATTATATATAATTTTCACTGATAACGTCATTAACTATCCCCATCCTTAAGACAAACATTATCTGTTGTTTATATTGTGTAATCTATGAATTTATGTATTTAGTTTTCTGTGCTCATGACAATGTTTTTTTGGCTTAATATTTGTAGAAAGTAGTGCTGAATAAATGTTGATTTGTGAATGAATGCAGTGTGTTTTGTCTATTTTATATTAGAATGTAATGTTTTTGTATTTGCTTGCATTGAATGTATGTAATTAATGTATTTACAATGAATCCCCTATAATTAGATTACAATTAGATTTCGTAAGGTTTATTTTTTACACTAGAGATGGATTGAGTTTATTAGTTCTTTATGTATTTCAAGGTAATGGTGAGGTGAAAATATGTTGTTGCTACCAATATTATCCGGTAAGGTCACGTCCTCATAACGTGCCAGTTTGTTCGTTAGGAGGTTACTATTCACATTCCACGTTTGTGGGAATCACAAGTTACGTCGCTGGAACGTTATTTGGGACATCGCTGCAACGAATATGGTCTGGTCCAATTACGTCGTCACGAGCTGGGCGTCACTTCGGAGCCTGTTCGCGACCCTGTTGATTCAGATCGGCACTTCGAGCCTGTTCGCGATTCTGTTGATTCAAATTGGCACTTCGGAGCCTGTTCGCGACTCGGTTGATTCAGATCGGCACTTCGGAACCTGTTCGCGACTCGGTTGATTCAGATCGGCACTTTGGAGCCTGTTCGCGACTCGGTTGATTCAGATCGGCACTTCGGGGCCTGTTCGCGACTCGGTTGATTCAGATCGGCACTTCGGAGCATGTTTACAATTCGGTTGATTAAGATCAGCACTTCGGAGCCTGTTCGCGACTCGGTTGATTCAGGGCGACACTTCGGCGCATGTTCGCGACTCGGTTGATTCAGATCGACACTTCGGCGCATGTTCGCGACTCGGTTGATTCAGATCGGCACTTCGGAGCCTGTTCGCGACTCGGTTGATTCAGATCGGCACTTCTGAGCATTTTCGCGACTCGGTTGATTCAGATCGGCACCTCGGAGCATGTTTGAGATTTTTTTTTAATTCAGATCAGGACATCGAAGCAGGAAGTACACTTCACTTCTTTCTGGGACATTTCCAAACTCCTTAAAAACTGCAGTTGCAGATATGCTTACAAAATACTGGAAAACATGTAATATTGTAAGATAGTATTAACATTTTTCTATTTTAATATACATGAGTGTCATTTATTTCTGTGATGTGCAGCTGTATTTTCAGCATCATTCCTCCAGTCTTCAGTGTCACATGATCTTCAGAAATCAGAATAATATGATGATTTATTATTAGAATTATCAACAGTTTTGCTGATATAAATATTATTTTGTAATCTGTGATACTTTTTTCAGGATTCTTTGATGAATAAAAAGTTAAAAAGAAGAGCTTTTATTTAAAATATAAATATTTTCTAACAATATTCACTACAGTTCAATAGTTTGGGCTCAGTAAATTTTTATCCTTTCTTTTTTTTTATAATAAATTGTATTCTTTATTAGATCTTAGAATCTTTTATTCAGGATGTGTTACATTGATAAGAAGTGATATCAAAGATTAATATTGTTAGAAGAGATTTATATTTTGAATAAACGCTGTTCTTTAAAAAATATATACATCGAAGAATCCTGAAAACATTATCGCAGATTCCAAAATAATATTTGGTAGCACAACTATTAATAATTGTATTAATAAATCATCATAATTTCATGATTTCTAAAGATCATGTAACACTGAAGACTGGAGGAATGATGCTGAAAATACAGCTGCACATCACAGAAATAAATTATATTTTAAAGGATATTAAAATAGAAACCATTATTTTATTTTATTTTATTTTGATAATTTTGAATTATTACTGAAATACAACTTTTTTTTTTTGTTTCAAACAGTTCATTGGACAATAATAAATGAAGTACCTGATGCTGACAATGAAGTAAATGTATAATAATTAGCAAAGATGATTAATTTAGCGTTGTAAACGCGCGTGTGAGCGAGGTGAAGACGCGCCTGAGGACCAAACACAGCACAACGGTAGGAAACTTCACTCCTCTCATTATTTCTCTTTTACTATAGCGATTTATTTTTAGATACGTGATCTAGGTCTTTCATAGAGTTGTAGAGTTATTAGAGAAATAGAGTTATTTTTTACATTCTTTGGTTGAAGTTTACAGATCGGCACTTCGGAGCCTGTTCGCGACTATATATATAAACACACACACACACACACACACACACACACACACACTACCGGTCAGAGTTTGGGATCAGAATGATTGTTTATGTTTTTTTACAAGAATTTATTTTACTCATCAAGATAGCATTTATTTGATCAAAAATACTGGAAAACATGTAATATTGTAAGATATTATTAACATTTTTCTATTTTAATATACATGAAAGTGTAATTTATTCATGTGATGTGCAGCTGTATTTTCAGCATCATTCCTTCAGTCTTCAGTGTCACATGATCTTCAGAAATCAGAATAATATGATGATTTATTATTAGAATTATCAACAGTTTTGCTGATAAATATTATTTTGCAATCTGTGATACTTTTTTCAAGATTCGTTGATGAATAAAAAGTTAAAAAGAAGAGCTTTTATTTAAAATATAAATATTTTCTAACAATATTCGCTACAGTTCAATAGTTTGGGCTCAGTAAATTTTTATCCTTTTTTTTTTTATAAGAAATTGTATTCTTTATTAGATCTTAGAATCTTTTATTCAGGATGTGTTACATTGATGAGAAGTGATATCAAAGATTAATATTGTTAGAAGAGATTTATATTTTGAATAAACGCTGTTCTTTAAAAAAATTATACATCGAAGAATCCTGAAAACATCGCAGATTCCAAAATAATATAGCACAACTATTAATAATTGTATTAATAAATCATCATAATTTCATGATTTCTAAAGATCATGTAACACCGAAGACTGGAGGAATGATGCTGAAAATACAGCTGCACAAACACAGAAATAAATTATATTTTAAAGGATATTAAAATAGAAACCATTATTTTATTTTATTTTGATAATTTTGAATTATTACTGAAATACAACCTTTTTTTTGTTTCAAACAGTTCATTGAACAATAATAAATGAAATACCTAAAGCTGACAATGAAGTAAATTCATAATAATTAGCAAAGATGATTAATTTAGCGTTGTAAACGCGCGTGTGAGCGAGGTGAAGACGCGCCTGAGGACCAAACACAGCACAATGGTAGGAAACTTCACTCCTCTCATTATTTCTCTTTTACTATAGCGATTTATTTTTAGATACATGATCTAGGTCTTTCATAGAATTGTAGAGTTATTAGAGAAATAGAGTTATTTTTTACATTCTCTGGTTGAAGTTTTCAGATCGGCACTTCGGAGCCTGTTCGCGACTCGGTTGATTCAGATCGGCACTTCGGAGCATGTTCGCGATTCGGTTGATTTAGATCGGCACTTCGGCGCATGTTCGCGACTCGGTTGATTCAGATCGACACTTCGCCGCATGTTCGCGACTCGGTTGATTCAGATCGGCACTTCGGAGCCTGTTCGCGACTCGGTTGATTCAGATCGGCATTTAGGAGCATGTTCGCGATTCGGTTGATTTAGATCGGCACTTCGGCGCATGTTCGCGACTCGGTTGATTCAGATCGACACTTCGGCGCATGTTCGCGACTCGGTTGATTCAGATCGGCATTTCGGAGCATGTTCAAGATTCGGTTGATTTAGATCGGCACTTCGGAGCCTGTTCGCGACTCGGTTGATTCAGATTGGCATTTCGGAGCATGTTCGCGACTCGGTTGATTCAGATCGGCGCTTCGGCGCATGTTCGCGACTCGGTTGATTCAGATCGGCACTTCGGAGCCTGTTCGCGACTCGGTTGATTCAGATCGGCACTTCGGAGCCTGTTCGCGACTCGGTTGATTCAGATCGGCGCTTTGGAGCATTTTCGCGACTCGGTTGATTCAGATCGGCACCTCGGAGCATGTTTGAGATTTTTTTTAAATTCAGATCAGGACATCGAAGCAGGAAGTGTTTGTCAAACAGTTAATTGGTGATAAATTAATATTTGGACTTGAGGCTTTTTTTTTACCTGTCGATTCAGCATGTACATGGACCCACACACAAAGGTGGACACACTCTAGACTTAATCATCAGTAGGGCTCTAAACTTTTCATCCATTGTTATTAAGGACGTAGTTTCACGGATCGCAAGAGGCGAAGACTCAAGTGCAGGCAGATGGGAAGATTTTATTTATACGTCACCAAAATAAACAAAAACACAACTGAAACCAGAGGAGCGTTCAAAGTTACGAGACTTAGACTGAAGTCAGATTCCCAGTGAAATGCTCTCAGACAGCAAATGCAATGAGTTTGCATCCTTCTTTTCTGAGAAGATCATCAATATCAGGAAGGCGATTAGCACATCCTCAAGTAATGCAGAGGTCAGACAGATTCAGCCACAATATCAAAAAGATACTGTCTATTTTTGAAGCAATTGATAGCAACATTCTGGAAGACACAGTGCAGCACCTAAAATCATCAACCTGCTATCTTGACACACTTCCCACATCTTTTTTCAACAGTGTGCTTAACTGCTCAGAAGCAGATCTCTTAGAAGTGGTGAACACTTCACTTCTTTCTGGGACATTTCCAAACTCCTTATAAACTGCAGTTGCAGATATGCTCACAAAAATACTGGAAAACATGTAATATTGTAAGATAGTATTAACATGTTTCTATTTTAATATACATGAAAGTGTAATTTATTCATGTGATGTGCAGCTGTATTTTCAGCATCATTCCTCCAGTCTTCAGTGTCACATGATCTTCAGAAATCAGAATAATATGATGATTTATTATTAGAATTATCAACAGTTTTGCTGATAAATATTATTTTGTAATCTGTGATACTTTTTTCAGGATTCGTTGATGAATAAAAAGTTAAAAAGAAGAGCTTTTATTTAAAATATAAATATTTTCTAACAATATTCGCTACAGTTCAATAGTTTGGGCTCAGTAAATTTTTATCCTTTTTTTTTATAAGAAATTGTATTCTTTATTAGATCTTAGAATCTTTTATTCAGGATGTGTTACACTGATGAGAAGTGATATCAAAGATTAATATTGTTAGAAGAGATTTATATTTTGAATAAACGCTGTTCTTTAAAAAATATATACATCGAAGAATCCTGAAAACATTATCGCAGATTCCAAAATAATATTTGGTAGCACAACTATTAATAATTGTATTAATAAATCATCATAATTTCATGATTTCTAAAGATCATGTAACACTGAAGACTGGAGGAATGATGCTGAAAATACAGCTGCACATCACAGAAATAAATTATATTTTAAAGGATATTAAAATAGAAACCATTATTTTATTTTATTTTATTTTGATAATTTTGAATTATTACTGAAATACAACTTTTTTTTTGTTTCAAACAGTTCATTGGACAATAATAAATGAAGTACCTGAAGCTGACAATGAAGTAAATGTATAATAATTAGCAAAGATGATTAATTTAGCGTTGTAAACGCGCGTGTGAGCGAGGTGAAGACGCGCCTGAGGACCAAACACAGCACAACGGTAGGAAATTTCACTCCTCTCATTATTTCTCTTTTACTATAGCGATTTATTTTTAGATACATGATCTAGGTCTTTCATAGAGTTGTAGAGTTATTAGAGAAATAGAGTTATTTTTTACATTCTTTGGTTGAAGTTTTCAGATCGGCACTTCGGAGCCTGTTCGCGACTATATATATAAACACACACACACACACACACACACACACACACACACACACACACACACAAACACACACTACCGGTCAGAGTTTGGGATCAGAATGATTGTTTATGTTTTTTTACAAGAATTTATTTTACTCATTGTAAGATAGTATTAACATTAACATCTATTTTAATATACATGAAAGTGTAATTTATTCATGTGATGTGCAGCTGTATTTTCAGCATCATTCCTTCAGTCTTCAGTGTCACATGATCTTCAGAAATCAGAATAATATGATGATTTATTATTAGAATTATCAACAGTTTTGCTGATAAATATTATTTTGTAATCTGTGATACTTTTTTCAGGATTCGTTGATGAATAAAAAGTTAAAAAGAAGAGCTTTTATTTAAAATATAAATATTTTCTAACAATATTCGCTACAGTTCAATAGTTTGGGCTCAGTAAATTTTTATCCTTTTTTTTTTTATAAGAAATTGTATTCTTTATTAGATCTTAGAATCTTTTATTCAGGATGTGTTACACTGATGAGAAGTGATATCAAAGATTAATATTGTTAGAAGAGATTTATATTTTGAATAAACGCTGTTCTTTAAAAAATATATACATAGAAGAATCCTGAAAACATTATCGCAGATTCCAAAATAATATTTGGTAGCACAACTATTAATAATTGTATTAATAAATCATCATAATTTCATGATTTCTAAAGATCATGTAACACCGAAGACTGGAGGAATGATGCTGAAAATACAGCTGCACAAACACAGAAATAAATTATATTTTAAAGGATATTAAAATAGAAACCATTATTTTATTTTATTTTGATAATTTTGAATTATTACTGAAATACAACCTTTTTTTTTGTTTCAAACAGTTCATTGAACAATAATAAATGAAGTACCTAAAGCTGACAATGAAGTAAATTTATAATAATTAGCAAAGATGATTAATTTAGCGTTGTAAACGCGCGTGTGAGCGAGGTGAAGACGCGCCTGAGGACCAAACACAGCACAATGGTAGGAAACTTCACTCCTCTCATTATTTCTCTTTTACTATAGCGATTTATTTTTAGATACATGATCTAGGTCTTTCATAGAATTGTAGAGTTATTAGAGAAATAGAGTTATTTTTTACATTCTTTGGTTGAAGTTTTCAGATCGGCACTTCGGAGCCTGTTCGCGACTCGGTTGATTCAGATCGACACTTCGCCGCATGTTCGCGACTCGGTTGATTCAGATCGGCACTTCGGAGCCTGTTCGCGACTCGGTTGATTCAGATCGGCATTTAGGAGCATGTTCGCGATTCGGTTGATTTAGATCGGCATTTCGGAGCCTGTTCGCGACTTGGTTGATTCAGATCGGCACTTCGGAGCCTGTTCGCGACTCGGTTGATTCAGATCGGCACTTCGGAGCCTGTTCGCGACTCGGTTGATTCAGATCGGCACCTCGGAGCATGTTTGAGATTTTTTTTTAATTCAGATCAGGACATCGAAGCAGGAAGTGTTTGTCAAACAGTTAATTGGTGATAAATGAATATTTGGACTTGAGGCTTTTTTTTTTACCTGTCGATTCAGCATGGACATGGACCCACACACAAAGGTGGACACACTCTAGACTTAATCATCAGTAGGGCTCTAAACTTTTCATCCATTGTTATTAAGGACGTAGTGTCACGGATCGCAAGAGGCGAAGACTCAAGTGCAGGCAGATGGGAAGACTTTATTTATACGTCACCAAAATAAACAAAAACACAACTGAAACCAGAGGAGCGTTCAAAGTTACGAGACTTAGACTGAATTCAGATTCCCAGTGAAATGCTCTCAGACAGCAAATGCAATGAGTTTGCATCCTTCTTTTCTGAGAAGATCATCAATATCAGGAAGGCGATTAGCACATCCTCAAGTAATGCAGAGGTCAGACAGATTCAGCCACAATATAAAAAGATACTGTCTATTTTTGAAGCAATTGATAGCAACATTCTGGAAGACACAGTGCAGCACCTAAAATCATCAACCTGCTATCTTGACACACTTCTCACATCTTTTTTCAACAGTGTGCTTAACTGCTCAGAAGCAGATCTCTTAGAAGTGGTGAACACTTCACTTCTTTCTGGGACATTTCCAAACTCCTTAAAAACTGCAGTTGCAGATATGCTCACAAAAATACTGGAAAACATGTAATATTGTAAGATAGTATTAACATTTTTCTATTTTAATATACATGAAAGTGTAATTTATTCATGTGATGTGCAGCTGTATTTTCAGCATCATTCCTCCAGTCTTCAGTGTCACATGATCTTCAGAAATCAGAATAATATGATGATTTATTATTAGAATTATCAACAGTTTTGCTGATAAATATTATTTTGTAATCTGTGATACTTTTTTCAGGATTCTTTGATGAATAAAAAGTTAAAAAGAAGAGCTTTTATTTAAAATATAAATATTTTCTAACAATATTCACTACAGTTCAATAGTTTGGGCTCAGTAAATTTTTATCCTTTCTTTTTTTTAAATAATAAATTGTATTCTTTATTAGATCTTAGAATCTTTTATTCAGGATGTGTTACACTGATGAGAAGTGATATCAAAGATTAATATTGTTAGAAGAGATTTATATTTTGAATAAACGCTGTTCTTTAAAAAATATATACATCGAAGAATCCTGAAAACATTATCGCAGATTCCAAAATAATATTTGGTAGCACAACTATTAATAATTGTATTAATAAATCATCATAATTTCATGATTTCTAAAGATCATGTAACACTGAAGACTGGAGGAATGATGCTGAAAATACAGCTGCACATCACAGAAATAAATTATATTTTAAAGGATATTAAAATAGAAACCATTATTTTATTTTATTTTGATAATTTTGAATTATTACTGAAATACAACCATTTTTTGTTTCAAACAGTTCATTGAACAATAATAAATGAAGTACCTGAAGCTGACAATGAAGTAAATGTATAATAATTAGCAAAGATGATTAATTTAGTGTTGTAAACGCGCGTGTGAGCGAGGTGAGGACGCGCATGAGGACCAAACACAGCAGAATGGTAGGAAACTTCACTCCTCTCATTATTTCTCTTTTACTATAGCGATTTATTTTTAGATACGTGATCTGAGTCTTTCATTGAGTTGTAGAGTTATTAGAGAAATAGAGTAATTTTTTACATTCTTTGGTTGAAGTTTTCAGATCGGCACTTCGGAGCCTGTTCGCGACTCGCTTGATTCAAATCGGCACTTCGGAGCCTGTTCGCGACTCGGTTGATTCAGATCGGCACTTCGGAGCATGTTCGCGACTCGGTTGATTCAGATCGACTTGATTTGGACTTGATGCTTTTTTTTTTTACCTGTCGATTCAGCATGGACATGGACCCACACACAAAGGTGGACACAATCTAGACTTAATCATCAGTAGGGCTCTAAACTTTTCATCCATTGTTATTAAGGACGTAGTGTCATGGATCGCAAGAGGCGAAGACTCAAGTGCAGGCAGATGGGAAGACTTTATTTATATGTCACCAAAATAAACAGAAACACAACTGAAACCAGAGGAGCGTTCAAAGTTACGAGACATAGCCTGAAGTCAGATTCCCAGTGAAATGCTCTCAGACAGCAAATGCATTGAGTTTGCATCCTTCTTTTCTGAGAAGATCATCAATATCAGGAAGGCGATTAGCACATCCTCAAGTAATGCAGAGGTCAGACAGATTCAGCCACAATATCAAAAAGATACTGTCTATTTTTGAAGCAATTGATAGCAACATTCTGGAAGACACAGTGCAGCAGTTGCAGATATGCTCACTGAATATAAACCTAACAGAGCACTCAGATCATTAGGATCGAGTCAGTTAGAAATACCAAGGGTTCACACAAAACAAGGGGAATCTGCTTTTAGTTTTTATGCCGCTCGCAGTTGGAATCATCTTCCAGAAGAGACCAATTCAATTCAATTCAATTCAATTCAAGTTTATTTGTATAGCGCTTTTTACAAAACAAATCGTTACAAAGCAACTTTACAGAAAATTATGTTTCTACCATATTTAGTAGTAGCTAGTAGTTTGTGCACATTTGACAGGATTTTAGAAAAAATAAAAAAAATAAATATAATACAAGACGTAGTCAGCTAGACGATGAACTATCAATATTATTAATTAAGTTATTATATGATTCAGTCACACATTTAGCAATAATTGTTAGTTCTGTTTGTTGATTCAGGGTTAGCATCATCTGAGGTCCTCTGAGGGTCAGCATCATCTCTTCTCAGGTGTTCTGGATCCAGACTGGAGCTTGTGTAAATCCTAGTTACATCCCGTGGCGAAACATAGAAACAAAATAGACACATCATTAGCATAGCTGCTGATCCAACAAAGTAAAATTAGTTTAACCCAAGCTAATGAATAAAAATGCACCTTTGATCAGATGCAACTACACTCACAAATAAAAGATACATTATTCGAATGCTTGGCGAAAGAGATGTGTTTTTAATCTAGATTTAAACAGAGAGAGTGTGTCTGAAACCCAAACATTATCAGGAAGGCTATTCCAGAGTTTGGGAGCCAAATGTGAGAAAGCTCTACCTCCTTTAGTGGACTTTGCTATCCTAGGAACTAACAAAAGTCCAGCGTTTTGTGACCTTAGGGTGCGTGATGGGTTGTAACGTGGTAGAAGGCTAGTTAGGTACTGTTATATACTGAGCTAGGGTTGATTGACCTTTAGGGGGCAATCTATTGCCGTTTTGACTTGGCTTAAATACACCAAAGAAGAAGATGTTAAATGAGATTAAATCCACCTCTGATCCTCTGACATGTGTATTGTTTGATGCTGGTTCCTTCTGAGTAAATTTCCTCATCTTGACCTGATCTGTGTCTCTCAAGTTATTACATTTTTTGGCGATGAGGATGAAAGCAAGGAAAAAGGAAGTTTTGAAAAGGTGAAAAAGCTGGATCCCTACAAGTGGGAGCTTTCGAAAAGAAGATGGCCAACATGGTAGGAACAGTCACACCATTCCTCGATTAGATGATCTTTTTGCAACATTGTCAGGAGGGCAGAAGTTCACCAAATTGGATATGAGTCACGCTTACCATCAGATTGCATTAGATGCAGAGTCCAAGAAATATGTCACAGTGAATACCCATAAGGGGCTGTTTACTTACCGTGTGTTACCCTTTGGAGTTTCTTCTAGTCCTGCTATCTTCCAAAGGACCATTGAGGGAGTACTGCAAGGTCTTCCTTATGTGGCAGTTTTCCTGGATGACATCTTGGTGACCGGTAGCAATGATGGCGAGCATTTCCAAACGCTGGCTAGGGTATTGGAAAGGTTGCAGGAAGCAGGATTGCGTTTGAAACGGAGTAAATGTACTTTCATGGAAAAAGAGGTAATGTTCTTGGGTCATAAAGTTGATGAGACTGGCCTACACCCAGTACCCGAAAAAGTGACTGCTATTCAAAGTGCTCCCTCGCCAAATACTGTGACTGAGTTGAAGGCCTATTTGGGACTGTTAAACTACTATAACAAATTTTGCCCAACTTGTCTACTGTTTTAGCCCCAGTGCACAAGATGCTGCGAAAGGAGACAAAATGGCACTGGGGTGGAGAACAAGAAGCTGCCTTTGTTCAGTCTAAAAAAATGCTCCAATCAGTAAAAGTTCTGGTCCATTATGACCCCCAGAAGGATATGTTGTTATCATGTGATGCTTCTCCTTATGGCTTAGGTGCAGTTCTTTCTCATAAGATGCCAGATGGTAGTGAAAGACCCATTGGATTTATGTCACGGACATTGAAACAAGCTGAGAAGGAAGAAACAAGGAAGGATTGGCTGTAATGTTTGGCTTACAACGCTTCCATAAGTATTTGTATGGTCGGAAGTTTACCATCGTTACAGATCATAAACCCTTGTTGTCTTTGTTTAACGAGTTAAAATCTGTTCCCCAAATGTCATCTCCTAGGATCCAGCGATGGGCTGCAACATTAAGAGCATATGAATACAACATTATCTACAAACCTGGCAAGGATCATGCAAATGCAGATGCTCTAAGTCGGTTACCCTTGCCAACTGAATCGGTCCCGGAACAGGAGGAAAGAGTACTAATGCTGGAGAATGCAGACATAACCTGGATTACAGCAGAACAGGTGAGAAGTTGGACACAAAAAGATCCGGTATTATCCAGAGTGAGAGAAATTGTGCAACGAGGATTGCTGCAGGAAAAAATAGGAGCAGAGTTTGACCCATTCACATCAAGAAAAGATGAATTAAGTGTACAGGATGGTTGTGTGCTTTGGGGGGCTCGTGTAATCATTCCCAGTGTGGGTAGATCAGAAGTCCTGAACCAGCTGCATCAGTGTCACCCCGGAGTGTCTAGGATGAAAGCGTTAGCCCGAAGTTATGTGTGGTGGCCAAAGATGGACCAGGATGTGGAAAGGTTAGTTAAAACCTGTCGTATCTTTCAAGAACATAGAAACGTTCCTGCTGTAGCTCCACTTCATCCTTGGAATTGGCCAGAAAAACCATGGCAAAGACTGCATGTGGATTATGCAGGACCCTTCATGGGGAAAATGTTCTTGATCTTGATTGATGCACATTCAAAATGGATAGATGGGTATCCTGTGAACTCCGCTACATCTGCTGTAACCATTGAATGTTTGCGTACTAGCTTCAGTAACCATGGACTACCGGAACTAATTCTATCAGATAATGCTACTTGCTTTGTGAGTGCTGAATTCAAAGAATTCAAATGGAGTACGACATGTTACTTCTGCACCCTATCATGCTTCCAGTAATGGGTTAGTAGAACGGGCTGTACAAATTGTTAAAGGCATGTTAAAAAATGTGTTGAAGGAACAATGGCAACTAAATTGGCTCGAGTGTTATTCAGTTACAGGATTACTCCTCAGACCACCACAGGACTTTCTCCAGCTGAACTGTTGCATGGACGGAAATTACGATGTTCTTTGGACTTTATACATCCAGATTTAACTGTGAAGATTCAGGAACAACAACAAAAGCAAAAAGTCCATCATGACAAAAAGGCCCATGAACGTAGCTTGGGTGTTGGAGATCCAGTACTTGTTCGGAATTTTACTTACGGACCGAAATGGATTCCGGGACATATTGAGACGGTGACTGGACCACTTTCTTATAAAGTGATGCTGGGTGATGGGAGAGTGGTCCGAAGACATGTGGATCAAATTCATGCCGGACAGAAATTGCTTGTGAACCTTTCAGAGGAGGCTTTGGACCATAAATCTCCTGATTTGGATTTTTCTGATAACTCAGCTGCTGTAGTGGCTAAAGAGACTGATGAAAAAGAAACTGAGGACATTTCCAGGGGGACTAATCCCCTTGAAGTAAGTGGGGAGTCTGCTCAACCTGGTGAGATAACTACTGAATCACTGACACAATCCTTCAGCCCTGTTGTGAGACGGTCACAAAGAACCAGGAAAGTGCCTGGTCATTTAAAAGATTATGAACTGAATTGAAGAAAAAAAAGAAAAGAAAAGTTAAAAAAAGTTATATTTTTTGAATTATATTGTAACATGATTGTAGTATTGTGATTTATGGAGAAATATTGTACACTTGGGGGGAAGATGTTATATACTGAGCTAGGGTTGATTGACCTTTAGGGGGCAATCTATTGCCGTTTTGACTTGGCTTAAATACACCAAAGAAGAAGATGTTAAATGAGATTAAATCCACCTGTGATCCTCTGACATGTGTATTGTTTGCTGCTGGTTCCTTCTGAGTAAATTTCCTCATCTTGACCTGATCTGTGTCTCTCAAGTTATTACAGGTACGCAGGAGCTAAACCATTTAGGGCCTTATAGGTAAGTAATGATAATTTGTAACTGATACAGAACTTAATAGGTAGCCAGTGCACACTGTAAAAAATAAGTGTAATTTTAACTGTAAAATTTTGTAAAAACGCTACGGAAAAAAACTGATAATAGGTTAACAGTAAGTTCCCGTACTATATACAGGGAAAAACTGTAAAAGATCTAACACAGCATTTAATGTAAATTTACAGTAAAATTCTGTTAATTATACAGCTTTTAGAAGTAAAAAAAGAACAAATCAATGTATAATTTACAGTCTAAAACTGTAAACTGATATTCCCAGAATTCCCTGCGTGACACTCACTTTGAAAGTATTTTGTTTAAATAATCATGTTTTTAAATAGTTCTTGTTATCAGTTATGTACATTTGAGCTTTATGTTACATCTTCTGTTGCTTAATGAAAGTTTTTTGCATTATTTAAGTATCAAGTGTGTTACCATGATGGTGTTTTGTGTTTCCATAAATGTGCACCTTCTATATGTTAATATATACTTCTGCTTGTGGTGAAGCTACTTGTGATGAGCTTTGATACTTCATGTGGCTTTCTCTTATACAGTACCATCTTTATTATTATGGTGGTTGTCAGTATTTTCAAGGTACAAAACAGATTTAATTTTGTGTGTTGTTGAATTTACTGGTTTATATTCACATTTTCTTGTTTGTAAATTACAGCTTTATATTGTAAAATTAACAGTTTTTGACGTAAATGTGTTTACAGTTTTCTGTATTTTTACAAAATTATTCTGGCAACCACAGCTGCCAAAAAGTTTTTGTAAAAACAACAAGAAATTTTTTACAGTGCAGAGACTGTAAAATTGGGGTAATATGATCATATTTTCTTGACCTCGTAAGGACTCTAGCTGCTGCATTTTGGACTACCTGTAGCTTGTTTATTGACGAAGCAGGACAACCACCTAGAAGTGCATTACAATAGTCCAGTCTAGAGGTCATGAATGCATGAACTAACTTTTCTGCATCAGAAACAGATAACATGTTTCGTAGCTTGGCAATGTTTCTAAGATGAAAGAATGCAGTTTTTGTAACATTGGAAATATGATTTTCAAAAGACAAATTGCTGTCTAATATAACACCCAGATTTCTGACTGTAGAGGAAGTAACAGTACATCCGTCTAGTTGCAGATAGTAATCTACGAGATTCTGTGTAGTGTTTTTTGGTCCAATAATTAGTATCTCTGTCTTATCCGAATTTAATTGGAGAAAATTATTTGTCAACCAATCTTTTACATTTTTAACACACTCAGTTAGCTTAGATAATTGGGAAGTTTCATCTGGTCTCGTTGAGATATATAGCGGAGTATCATCAGCATAACAGTGGAAGCTAATTCCGTATTTGCTAATAATATTACCAAGGGGCTACATGTATATTGAAAATAGAAGGGGACCTAGGACGGATCCTTGTGGCACTCCATATTTTAGTGATAAATGAGATGACTCCCCATTTAAGTAAACAAAATGGTAGCGATCGGACAGGTAGGATCTAAACTATCTTAGAGCCTGCCCTTGAATACCTGTATAGTTTTGTAATCAGAGTCAGAATCAGAATCAGAATGAGCTTTATTGCCAGGTATGTTTACACATACGAGGAATTTGTTTTCGTGACAGAAGCTCCGCAGTACAACAGAATGACAGCGACAGAACATAAAACACATAATAAAAAAATTAAAAAATACTATGAGTATGAGTACTATCGATCTATGAGTATGTCATGATCTATGGTGTCGAACGCAGCACTAAGATCAAGTAAGACTAGAAATGAGATGCAGCCTTGATCTGACGCAAAGAGCAGGTCATTTGTAATTTTAACAAGTGCAGTTTCTGTGCTATGGTGGGGCCTAAAACCTGACTGAAATTCTTCATACAGATCATTTTTATGCAGGAAGGTGCTCAATTGAGCAGACACAACTTTTTCTAACATTTTAGACATAAATGGAAGATTTTGAAATAGGCCTATAATTTGCCAGTACACTAGGATCTAGTTTTGGTTTCTTAATAAGAGGCTTGATAACCGCCAGCTTGAATGGTTTTGGGACGTGACCTAAAGATAACGACGAGTTAATGATATTGAGAAGCGGTTCTTCGGCTACAGGTAACAGCTCTTTCAGTAATTTAGTGGGTACAGGATCTAATAAACATGTTGTTGGTTTAGATACAGTGATGAGTTTATTTAGCTCTTCCTGTCCTATGGTTGTAAAGCACTGCAGTTTATCTTTGGGTGCGATGGATGAAACTGTGTTAGATGCTGTAGAATCTACATTCGCTATTGTATTTCTAATGTTATCTATTTTATCAGTGAAGAAATTCATAAAGTCATTACTATTTAACGTTGGTGGAATATTTGAATCAGGTGGCGTCTGGTAATTTGTTAATTTAGTCACTGTGCTAAATAAAAACCTTGGATTGTTTTGGTTATTTTCTATGAGTTTGTGTATATGCTCTGCCCTAGCAGTTTTTAGAGCCTGTCTATAGCTGGACATACTGTTTTTCCAAGCAATTCTAAAAACTTCCCAGTTAGTTTTTCTCCATTTGCGTTCAAGACTACGAGTTTCTTTCTTGAGAGAGTGAGTATTACTGTTATACCATGGTACAATACGTTTTTCTCTAACCTTTTTCAATTTGATGGGGGCAACAGTTTCTAATGTATTAGAAAAAAATAGTGCCCATGTTGCCAGTCATTTCGTCTAATTCATGTGTATTTTTGGGTACAGATAGCAGTTGAGATAGATCAGGCAGGTTATTTGCGAATCTTTCTTTGGTGGCTGGAACAATAGTTCTGCCCAGACGGTAACGCTGAGACATATAGTTAATATCAGTTATACGCAGCATGCACGATACAAGGAAATGGTCTGTAATATCATCACTTTGAGGTACAATATCTGTAGCAGTAAGATCGATTCCATGCGATATAATTAAATCTAGTGTCTGATTAAAACGATGAGTGGGCCGGTGACATTTTGCTTGACTCCAAAAGAGTTTATTAGGTCAGTGAACGCAAGTCCTTAATGTATCATTTGCATTATCAACGTGAATATTAAAATCTCCCATGATTAGTGCTTTATCAACTGTAACTAGAAGGTCTGAGAGGAAATCTGCAAATTCTTTGAGGAATTCTGTATATGGCCCTGGTGGTCTATACACAGTAGCCAGAGCAAGAGATACATTAGATTTCTTTTGCATGTCTGACAGAGTAACATTTAGCAAAAGTATTTCAAAAGAGTTAAACCTATATCCTGTTTTCTGGTAACATTGAGAATATCACTATATATGTTGCAACACCTCCGCCACGACCAGTCTGACGGGGCTCATGCTTATAACAGTAGTTTGGTGGAGTAGACTCATTTAGACCAAAATAATAATTTGGTTTTAGCCAGGTTTCAATCAAGCAGAGTACATCAAAACTATTAACTGTGATCATTTCATTTACAATAACTGCTTTGGGTTTCAGTGATCTAATATTTATGAGCCCAAACTTTAAAAAATTGTTTTTGTTCATTTACTTTACATTTTTCTGGTTTAATTGCGATAAGATTTTTTCTAGATCCTACATTATATTTATATTTTGACCTCACTATTCGGGGAACAGACACAGTCTTAATAGTTTTTACAGCGCAAGTACTTTTAGCATTTAAGCGGGTGGAACAAAACTCATCATAATGGTTATTTGAGAATTGTCTTACTAGTCACCATGGAGCGAAGTGTCCTGGAGATGTTGTCAGAGAGAAGCTCCGCTCCGATTTTGCTGGGGTGTAATCCATCAGCGCGAAACAGCCTAGGACGCTCCAGAAAAGATTCCAGTTATTAACAAATAGCAGTTTCTGTTCTTTACACCATGACAACAACCATTCATTTAAAGCAAAAAGTCTACTGAACCTTTCGTGTCCTCGTCGTTACGTGGGTAGTGGTCCTGACACGACGATCGTTGCCGTGGGCGTCGTGCTTCGAACCGTCTCGATCAGGCTGCTGAAGTCCCTCTTCAACGTCTCCGTCTGCCGCAGCGTGGTGTCGTTAAACCCCGGCGTGAAGCACGACCGCTCTGGGGCTCTCGTCGGCCTTCAGGATCGCGGGTATCTGCGCAGAAACATCGAGAACACGAGCACCAGGTCAAACAATGAGCGTGCACTTTACCTTCGGCTAACGTACACGGACGTGTTGGACGATGGAGTCTCCGATGATCACAGCGTCGCGTCTGTCTTGCGGAGGGGAGCGCAGCGGTTCCGGGTGGAGATCTCGAAGGCAGGAGGGGGAGAAGTCGTCGCCCGGGGCCTGGCTCGTGTCCTCCGCTGTGGATTCACCCAGGGTCCATGGTGTTCCGGCGTCGCAGTGAAGGACATCTGGGAAGATCGCGTCCTGGGTGCACCGGGCCTGTGCAGAGAAACACACGGAGTAGACGTGGTTGGACTGTTAACAGCACGCTGTATACTTACCCTGGACTTGTGAGCGTCAGCCCGAGATGATTCCAGCGCGGCTCTCCGCTCTCTCAGCTGGGCCTGCCAATCCTCCAGGTCGGGAATCTGCTTCCCCATGGCCTCGAGCTTGAGCTGCACAGAGTGGAGACATTCATCCGCCATTAAAGCAAGTAACAGTGAGTACAGCAGTGGTAATGTGAGTGAATAGAGTATTAGCAATATAAGCGCAGTTAGCAGCAACCACGCTTTTAGCTATAAGCTAATAGCGGACCCGGGAGATCAAAATAAAACTAGTGATAGCAAGGCGCTCTGATTGTTTTTGTTGTAAAATACAATAGAGGATATATTCACACGTTATATAAACAGAAACGATGGTGTATAAAATAGATTTTTTAAGTTAAAAATAATCGATGAAAAGAATATAGTGACGGAGCTCAAACACAGTACAGACGCCAACAACAAACAGGAAGTGACGTCAGGAAGTGCAGCCTTTTTTAAATCTCAGTTATTGTGCGCTCTTGAAGAGAGTTTCATTGTTTTGACTATAGTAACTAGGGCTGGGATGATATGCTAATCTGCCAATTCAATACTATCCGATACTTGTGTGCTGATTCAATATATATTTATAATTATATATATTTATAAATTGATTATTGTGATTATAGTTATATAACTATTGCAATTTGTGACTTATCCAAATTGTCTAAGGAGGTCTGGGAACAACTGAAGAAGACAGCAGTGAGTGAAGGAAGTAATCACCAGAATGTAAGTTCTTTGAGAATGTGTGCATTGTTTATTACAAGTTGAGTTTTTCATTTAAATGTAGCAATGTAACAATGAGTCAAAAGTTTTAAATATATTTAAAGTATAGTTTATTTCTATAATGCTGTCACGAGTACGAACCCGTGAGTCCCTCCAGAGGCCAGCAGAGGGCACCATCGCCCGAATACTGACACCTACAGGCATCCAAACACTCACTTACACTGATACGCACTACATTACCCAACAGCCCCGTACCTTGGACTGATCACCGGCCAGGTGTTCCATATCAGAGACTGCCATATAAGCCAGACCTTGGCGTCACCTCATTGCGAAGTCTTGTTTCTGCCCACGGCTAACATTTCTGAGCGTTATACCCTGTCTTGCTATCCCAGTTGCCAACCCTTGATGATTATCGATCCTAGAACCTTTGCTGCCTACCTTTGAACCCAGATTGTAATACGGACTGTGATACTTGCTGGTTACCCCGACCCACTGCTTGGTATTGACTACGATTCTGATATCTCTACTATACTGTGTTTGGCTGATCCTTGACCCTTCGCCTGTACGACTCGAGTGTTCTAATAAAAGCTTGCAAATGGATCCCATGTCGAGTCAGTCATCATTACAGAAGACTTCGCCAGGACAAGATCCAGCAGCCCATGAAACTCTCTGCCACCAACCTGGCAGCTCATGCAAGTCAGATCGCTTGCTAATCAGCAACAGTTAAATCATCTTACCGCCGTCACGGAGGAATTGGTTGAAGGCTATGTCAGAATCCTCCATAGTCCTGTTGTCACGACACCGCGCCAACAAGCGGCCGCCATTGCACATCCGGTTCCCACGCCCTCTCAGATTAACCCACGACTGGCTTTCCTGAGAGATTCGACGGTGACCCTAACAAATTGGTAAGGCTTCTTGACTACAATGTGTCGCGTGTTTGTGGAACAACAACCCATGCTCTATTCCACTAACAACAGTAAGGTTGCCTTTGTTTGCTCGTTGTTAACCGGAAAGGGCTCTTGACTGGATTACCGCTGTATGGCGCACGGATGGATCATCCTTCTCCTCCTTCAATGATTTCCTCACCACGCTTCCGTGAGGTTTTCGATCATCCCAAGGAGGGAAAGAGTGCTGGCGAACGCTTGCTAGAGCTCTCTCAGGGGAGATCTTCAGCTGCTGAGTATGCTATGAACTTCTCGCACATTGGCAGCACAAACGACCTGGTGGAGTGACACCTTAAAGTTCTGTTTCGAAAAGGGTTTAAGTCATGAATTACAAACTGAACTAGCATGTCGAGATGAGGGGAGAAGTTTGACGATTCATCGAGTTGACGATAGCAATTGACAATCATGCAGCGTTCACGTAAACCTCGCTCTCATGTCAGTACGTCATTAAAGCAGCTCAGTCTGTCGAGGACTCTGAACCCATGCAAGTTAATACCTATCATCTCTCATCTGAGGAGAAGAATCGCCGCTTGGCAAATCGTTAGTGTCTGTATTGCGGATCCCCTGGTCATCAACGAGTCAACTGTCCTTCACGTCCTTCATCTGTCTCATCCAAATTGGTGAGTGAAATCCTTCACTCTCTCCATCCAGTAAACAGTGTGTTTGTACCCCTGAAGCTGACCATTAACAACGTTCAAGTGACCACATTGCTTTACTGGACTCTGGAGCGGCTGGGAATTTCATGTCAGCTGAGTTTGCAAGAACAAACAACGTATCATTAATACCCTGTGCTAACTCTCTGTCTGTAGCTACCATAGATGGTCGTCCACTGGGAACTGGTATCATCACTCACCTTACACAAAGTCTATCCGTCACAGCCGGTTTACTGCACCAGGAGGTCATTCAGTTCTACGTTCTGCCCACGTCTAATACACCCATAATTCTGGGACTACCATGGCTGAGACTGCACGATCCGCTAGTATCATGGAGGGAAGGTCAGATATTAAAGTGGAGTACTAAATGTCAAACAAAATGCCTATCTACCGTTTCTCCTCTTCCAGTGCGCTCGTTGGCGATTAACAAGGAGTCATTCGAGGTTCCCAACCTACCAGCGGAATATCACGACCTCAAGGCAGCTTTCAGCAAAACCCAAGCAAACACCTTACCACCTCATCGACCCCATGACTGTGCTGTTGATCTTCTACCAGGTCACAATCCACCCAAGGGTCGTGTGTTCCCACTGTCACTCCCAGAAACCGAAGCCATGACTAAATACATCAAGGAGGAGTTGGAGAAAGGCTTCATACGTCCTTCCACTTCCCCTGCATCCGCTGGTTTCTTCTTCGTCAAAAAGAAGGACGGCAGTTTAAGACCCTGCATTGATTACCGTGGTCTCAACGAGATCACGGTGAAGTACCGTTATCCCCTTCCTCTGGTTCCAGCTGCATTAGAACAACTTCGCACAGCTCAATACTACACCAAGCTTGACTTACGCTGTGCCTACAACCTGATTCGCATCAGAGAGGGTGACGAGTGGAAGACGGCCTTTTCTACAACCAACGGTCACTATGAATACCGGGTTATGCCGTTTGGACTGGTCAATAGTCCGTCCATCTTCCAGGCGTTCATTAATGATGTCTTCAGGGACATGCTGAACAAGTTTGTTGTGGTCTACATTGACGATATTCTCATCTACTCCAACACCCTACAGGATCATATTCAACACGTCAGAACTGTGCTACAGCGCCTCATCGAACATCAACTGTACGCCAAAGCCGAGAAATGTGAGTTTCACACCACATCCACTACCTTCCTGGGTTATGTCATCAGTCCGGGGGGAGTTGCTATGGACGACAGTAAGGTCTCTGCTGTACTCAGGTGGCCAGAGCCTCAGACTCTCAAGGAGCTACAACGGTTCCTGGGATTCGCCAACTTCTACAGACGCTTTATCAGAAATTTCAGTACAGTCGTCAGTCCTCTCACTTCCATGATCAAAAGAGGTATCCATCGTCTCACCTGGGCCGAAGCCTCCCGTCAAGCCTTTAAGGAATTAAAGGAACGCTTTGTCACCGCTCCTATCCTGCATCACCCTGACCCCTCTCTTCCCTTCTTAGTCGAAGTTGACGCTTCCAATACTGGCATTGGGGCCGTTCTCTCACAACGACCAGGCCCTCAGGAGAGACTTCATCCCTGTGCTTTCTACTCACGCAAGCTCAACCCAGCGGAGAGGAATTATGATGTGGGTGATAGAGAACTGTTAGCCATGAAGGCAGCGTTTGAAGAGTGGAGACATTGGCTCGAAGGGGCTATTCATCCTTTCACCGTCTTTACTGATCATAAAAATCTGGAATACCTACGCTCCGCCAAGAGACTCAACCCACGCCAAGCCAGATGGTCCTTGTTCTTCTCCCGGTTCCAGTTCAATGTCACTTATCGCCCAGGTTCCAAGAATACTAAAGCCGATGCTTTGTCACGTATCCATGATGACGACCCTTCCATCTCAGTCCCCGAACGCATATTGCCCTTCCATGTGGTGGTTGCTCCCATCCAGTGGGATATCATGACTCTTATTGAACAACACAATTCACAAGAAGCACCACCAGCCGCCTGTCCACCGGATAAAACCTACGTACCTGCCCCTCACCGTGATCAGGTCCTGAGTCATATTCACTGTCTTCCTGCCTCCGGTCACCCCGGCATCACAGCCACACTCCATCTCCTCAAGAACCGCTTCTGGTGGGAGACCATTAACCCCGACACCATTAAATTCATTCAGAACTGTCAGACGTGTAACATGCACAAAACCCCTCGTCAACTGCCAGCTGGACTCCTTCAACCTCTTCCTATCCCTCAACGACCCTGGTCACACCTTGCCATAGACTTCATCACAGACTTACCCCTATCCCAGGGTAACACGGTCATACTCACGATCATCGATCGATTCTCCAAGGCTTGTCGCCTCATACCTCTACCCAAACTCCCTACTGCTCTTCAGACCGCCGAACTCCTGTGTAATTGGGTGTTCAGGTTTTACGGCATACCTGACGACATCGTTTCGGATAGAGGTCCTCAGTTCACCTCTCGTTTATGGAAGGATTTCTTTCAAGCCCTAGGGGTCAACGTAAGTCTCACGTCTGGCTATCACCCCGAAGCCAATGGTCAAGTGGAACGCCTCAACCAGGAGCTCACTCGGTTCCTTCGCTCCTACTGCAGCTCCCATCAAGAGGACTGGTCTCGTTTTCTCCTATGGGCCGAATATGCTCAGAATTCCCTGATCAAGCCTTCCACTGGAATCACCCCCTTCAAATGCGTTCTAGGGTACCAACCACCCATGTTCCCCTGGTCAGGTGAACCCACCAATGTTCCCGCTGTTACTGATTGGCTTCAACGAAGCGAGGACACATGGAATCAGGCCCATGTACATCTTCAACAAGCTGTACGGCGCCTGAAGGAACAGGCCGACCGTCGTCGACGCCCTGGACACACCTACCAACCGGGTCAATGGGTCTGGCTGTCCACCAGAGACCTTCGGATGAGATTGCCATGCCGAAAGCTAAGTCCTAGGTACGTGGGTCCATTCAAAATCACACAACAAATCACTCCTGTGTCATTCCGCCTTGCTTTGCCTGACACATATCGTATTTCTCCCACTTTCCACATGTCACTGCTCAAGCCCGCTGCTGCCCCTGAGGAGGAGGGTGAGGGGAGGTCCCGTGAGCAGAGTCCCCAACCGGTTCAGGTGGAGAGCGAGGAGACCTATCAGGTGCGAGAGCTGCTTGATTCAAGACGTCGGGGACGAGTTCTCCAATACTTGGTTGACTGGGAGGGGTACGGTCCAGAGGAACATTCCTGGGTCAATGCCGAGGACATTCTTGACCCCAACTTAACCACGGATTTCCATAGAGAACATCCAGAGAAACCGGCCCCTCGACCTCGAGGAAGACCCCGACGTCGCCCTCCACCTCACGCCAGGAGGCGTTCGCAGGGAGGGGGCTCTGTCACGAGTACGAACCCCGTGAGTCCCTCCAGAGGCCAGCAGAGGGCACCATCGCCCGAATACTGACACCTACAGGCATCCAAACACTCACTTACACTGATACGCACTACATTACCCAACAGCCCCGTACCTTGGACTGATCACCGGCCAGGTGTTCCATATCAGAGACTGCCATATAAGCCAGACCTTGGCGTCACCTCATTGCGAAGTCTTGTTTCTGCCACGGCTAACATTTCTGAGCGTTATACCCTGTCTTGCTATCCCAGTTGCCAACCCTTGATGATTATCGATCCTAGAACCTTTGCTGCCTACCTTTGAACCCAGATTGTAATACGGACTGTGATACTTGCTGGTTACCCCGACCCACTGCTTGGTATTGACTACGATTCTGATATCTCTACTATACTGTGTTTGCTGATCCTGACCCTTCGCCTGTACGACTACGAGTGTTCTAATAAAAGCTTGCAAATGGATCCCATGTCGAGTCAGTCATCATTACAAGT